>NW_010244189.1:0-767 GCF_000690775.1 Eurypyga helias
GAGCTGCGTAGGGGTCCCTCGCTGTCTGTCCGCAGGACACTTCTCTGGGGCGAGCCCGAGGGGGGTTTTTCCCTCCCGAAAGTTATTTCCGCGTGTCCGGCGTGGTTTAGGTCTTGTTGGCCTAAGGTGTGCGGCTGAGCTCAGAGGGCAGGAGCCGGACTGGGTCGGAGCAGCTCTGTTCACACCCAGCGTGTCACACCTGCGTTTAAGGCTTCGAATTGAGTTCAGTTTAGTAATGAGCCGCTTTGGAACGATTTTAGTGGGTGTCTGCACAAGTTACTAAAACGCTTTAGAGGAACAGTGGCTATTTAAATCCATGTCAGTAACGGTAGAATATTTTAGGACTATGGCTTAAAACTCTATGTATTAACGTGAGCAGGTAAGTCAGCCTTCCTTTCCCAGCTCCCCAGGTCCGAGTGACACGAGTGTTAGTAATGTTGATGATAAACTCTGCAACGTTGCAAGTGACTGAGGGAAGTATGGGAACAGCAGAGCGGGGGGGTGTGGGGATGGGAAAACAGCCGAGCCGTCAAAGCTGTGTTTGCTGTAGAGTTGACATCGCTTCTATAAAAACGTTGGGTGGTTATGGAAAAAAAAAGCTTATGCAAATGTTACTTTACGAGTGAACGTGGCTGGTATTTCAGTGAACAGGTTCCCCGCGCGCATCCATGGGTATTTCAAACTCCCAGCCTCTGGCTCGGGAAGGAAGCAGGTGTAGGGCAGCGGTAGGAAGAAATAAAATCACCAGCTTTAAGAGCGGGTTTTCC
>NW_010244189.1:799-4390 GCF_000690775.1 Eurypyga helias
TAAGAGCTGTTTTTCCTCTCGCATTTTTTCCTATCGTTTCTGGAGAAAAGTACCTTAAGAAGAACTTACATTAAGTTTTGTGTTTGGAATAGAAAAGCTTCAGGTGATACTTCTTTGTTGTTGTTGTTTTTAACATCTCTTTGTAGGTAAGTGCACCCCCTGCACTTCACATTCGTCTGGTTTGTAGTCTTAATCCTATATGAGACAGAAGTTTCCATCGCAGATAGCATAGATCGTTTCTGGAGAAAAGTACCTTAAGAAGAACTTACATTAAGTTTTGTGTTTGGAATAGAAAAGCTTCAGGTGATACTTCTTTGTTGTTGTTGTTTTTAACATCTCTTTGTAGGTAAGTGCACCCCCTGCACTTCACATTCGTCTGGTTTGTAGTCTTAATCCTATATGAGACAGAAGTTTCCATCGCAGATAGCATAGAGGGACTTAAAGTGAAAATATGTGGGGAACAGATGGCATTTAAAAAAAAACAAGTCCTGTTTTTCCTGTGGATGTCTCAGAAATAAGAGGAGCAGAATGCAGATGTGATATAGAACAAATCAAGGGGAAACGTGCCCTCTTAATTACTGGGAAAAAATACTTGAACATTTTGTGGGGTATGGTTGCTGTCTCACAGATGTGACTGCTTCATAGGTGATGGTACTGCCTCTTAAATTCCTGGTTTAGGTTAGGAAATTAAGTCACTACAGAAAAATAGTCTTCAGTAGTATTTACATGAAATGTAAAATATTTTCAGAGCTGTGGGATACTTTTTATGATACAGAGAATACTGTGGTTGGACCTGTACATTTCTTCAGAGTGTGGGGTGTCAGATAATGCAGTTCTTATCTTTGTAAGTGAATAGAAACTATTGGCCCAAGAGTTAAAGTTGCTTTTTTTCAGATCTGGGTGCAGTGTTCCAAGGCCTTTGAGGCTGGCTGCGTAGCTGCTGAGTTGACTTAGCTGGGAAGCGTGCTCCAGGGCGCGCTTCATTCGCTTGTCCCTATGGACGGATGGGAAAAGGGGCTGGCTACGTGCAGTAGAGCTAAAACATACACCTCTCCTCGGGGAAGCGCTGGCTGCACTTGTATGGGTACACCTCGCTCGTGTGTCGTTGTGAAAACACAGCCGTGGGATGACTGTTGCTGCAACTTAGGGAAAGGTCGTAGTTACTGAATTTTGCAGTTGGTGAGGCAGCGTGTGTACCAGAAAGTTTATTTGGGATTTGTAAATTTTATGTAAATTTATTCGTAGAGGCAGGAGTGGTTTAGATCTTGCTCTAACACAGCAATGTAAGTAGTTTTTACTGTCACCTACAGAGTGACCAGGATACCAACTAAACCCGACGTGGCTTTTGTTTCAGTAGGAGTAACTGAAGTGCATGTTCTCTTTGCTTGTCAGGGTTGATGAAAAGCAGTGAAGTTGGCAGAAACATGGTCCTGCTTAGAATACTTCATGAATGCCAGGATGTTGTTTAACTTGTGTTCTGTAACTTAATATGTTCCTGTGAAAATGTGCCAAACTTTAATGAGTTACTGTATGGTCAGAAGATAAATTTACATTTTTGGGAGTGGATATAGGTAGAGATTGATAGTGGCTGCGTATCCACCGCCTTGTACATGTATGTGCAGACACTGTGCAGACCTTACTTAATTCTGTGTTAGACGAGGCCATTAGCATGACAGTAAGTGGGAAGCATATTGGTTAAATTAATCACAAATACTAGCTATCAGGCTGTATCAACCCAAACTGGAATTTCTTGATTCAAGTGTGCTTAACTCCTTCCGTTCCTGACTTCTTTAGCCAGTCTTCAGAACTGTCAGAAGCAGAATTTTAACGCTTTACACTTCTTCGGCCTTTCTGTAATTAAACAGCAGAAAGACTGTGGAGTGTTGGTGTATGCAGTTCCATAAAATGACTAATCTGAAAGAGTTGCAGTTTCAAGGTCTGGCTTAACAAAAGTCCTTTGAACCAGACCATCCAAACATAACTGAGGTTTTCTGCAACAAATGATTCTCAGAAACAAATATTTTGCAGTGTGTGACCTTGTGCCTCAGGGACTGTCGTACATTAGAGGGTTTCAGGAGCTACTGAAGTTCTAGGGTTTACAGTCGTGCTACCAAAAATGCCGATGCCTTTTTTTTCTTTTTATATTTTTTCCTTCTTCAATCTCGTGATCACTTCCAGTTGGGTGTTTTCAGTCTTATCCTCCACCCCAGAAGGACCATCGCAGTTCCTTGTGGTGTGATGTTGGTGGCTCTTAATAAGCAAAGGTGTGTGTGTATATAATGTTGTCCAAGTGCATGTCCTTGGTTTTAGAAATCCCCTTTTTCCAATACAGGAAAAATGAAGAGTTTTAAATAAATTTCACTGGGAGCATTTTTATTTTCAGCATCTGTTCTAGTTTCAGGTGGATAGTGGCACAGCCAGGAATGACTGGCAGTGGGAATAGAGGTTTAGCATGGTGGGCACTGCTTTCCTGGGTGTATCTTTGCCACCCTCAGGGCGTAGTTGCAACATACAGAGCATGTGGATGGTGGATCTGTTGGAATTTTGTCATCTTCAGTTTGTGATGAAGAATTAACTTGTCAGTAAAGGACCGAGTCTGCCATGGGGGTATATGGTATTGTTCTGGGCACAGAAATTATCAGTCTTCAGAGTTGCTGGTGAATTTGTATGGTAGAGATTACAGCAGGTCTCCAGCCTTTCAGCATAAAGGAGTGTGTTTTGCCATTCTGTTCCAATGTGTCATCCATCATCAAGGGATTAATCAGGATTCACGTGAGGTGGTCTGAAAAGACCTTTGATGCTAATCTTAAAAAAAAAAAGGCTCTGCAAGGGAACTCTCACCCTGAAAATGTTGAATGTGTTATGATCTTAACTGTTCATTGGGAAAACTCTTTTGCCTATGAACTGTAGTTAAAGTAGAGAAACAGGTTAATGATGACTTTAATACCTTCAGGTTGACTGGGCCTTATGGAATGTATCCTACTGAGAGCCTGTGGGGGTGGGAAAAGTTCCAGAGTACTGAAAAGTGTGGAGGAACACTCGCCTTCACAGCATCTAAAAAAAGACAGGACTTGGGTATGTTCAAGGGAAGAGTGTTCACATCAGGGGGTCTGTCCTGGGTCACATAGTGTTTGGTGTTCCCACTTTCTACATTGGAACAACATTCTTACTGAACACACAAACTGAAGAAATGGTCTGAAATCAATAGCATTGATTTCAGCCATTCTGGTCTAAATGGGTTCAAATTACTGCGTTGAGGAATTTTACCTTGTGTGGATGAGGAGTAGCTGGCTAGGCAGCGGTTCTGTAGGAGAGTAGCCAGGGATTGTAGTGGTTCCTAAATTACCGTGAGTCAGCAGCATCACTGTCACGAAAATTAACTTGTCATACTGGAATATAGACAAGAGCATTGTAAACAAGGGAATCAAGTGGGTTTTTCCATTCTTTTGAAGAGTGGTACATCTTTGGCTAAAGGTAGCCCGTTCAGTTTGTGATAGTCATATTTTGGGAAAGTTATGGCTGGGTAACAAGATCTGTAAATAAGATTTAGATAAAGTCTGTAAGAGAGAGAACCCCCAAGGCGGGGGTGGG
>NW_010244190.1:0-40252 GCF_000690775.1 Eurypyga helias
TCAATCCCATCATCCATGTCAATAAGAACTCAGAGAAGGACAATTAAAATAGTCAGCCCCATGAAGAAGCCTCTGCTGAAAGAAATTAATACAAAATGATGCTGTAAAAGGTGAGTCTATCACTTGGACTTTTCTAGTCACACTAGAGCAAGGACCCTTCTAATGAAACACATTTTAAAGTGATGAAAGCAAACGCCTCCAAACAAATACAGAAGTACCTGGAAAAACTTGACCCAGGAGATTTTCTTCAGAAAAGTACAGTGAATTAAAAGAACTGATACTTTTAAGAACAACAGAATATCATTGGTTTCCCTGGCCTGAAAATAGAAGTAGGTAACCTGTTCCCAAATGTATAGTCATCACGTGGGAAGGGGGCAACAGGAGAGCTGGTAAAAATGCCTGGGTTGGGGACAGCTGGAGGGAAGGAGCCAGCTGCAAAGGTGGACACAGTGAAGATCTCTTCTTTGAGGTAGGAAAGGTTTTAGTAAGCCCTAGAATATTTTTGGACAGATTAGGAGCCACTGGTGGTTTTAACACCTCATTTTAAATTAGATTCAACTACCTCCAGCTGAGCCCTGCCTGAGAGGCAGATGAACCTTTGTGCCTTGGCTTCTGAGTTAGCAAGCTTTGGTCTGTCCTGGAAAGATATCTTTCCTTCTGTGAGCAACGGTGTGCAAGTGCTTGTTGTGAAGGTTGTCCACCTTCATCCTTGATGTTGTTAGGACTGTGTATTAGACAGGATTGCTTGTCTCAGATTTGGCAACCCCTGTAGAACAGTTGCTCCCCTGACTGTGTAGACACTGATGCGGCCTAGTTCAGATTTAGCACACACAAAGCTAAGGCCACTTTGTACTTTGCTAACCAAACCTCTGGCAGAAGTGCTAGGTGGCTTAGGAAAAGTTGACATTGCTCGGTGCAAGAGTAATTTTTGTCTTTAAGGATCAAAAACTTGTTATGGACAGTGCAGAAAAAAAAAATACTCCTGACTGCTTTCCCTAGCATATGTACCATGCATGCTCCTACCTGGATCCTTGCTCCATGGAGGACCATGGTAGTAGGCTGGTGGACTGAACTTCACATGGAAATGTGCCCCATCTGCAATCCAGTCTGCTCTGAGCCAAGTACTTTCCAGAAAATAAGTCCCGACTTGGCAGTTTTACTCTCTGCATGGTTCAATATGTCTACAAGGGCTGTTTTCCTTTGGGACTCCTTGTACCACCTCGTCAGCACCTGGCCATTCAGTCTCTGAAGCAAACTTGGTGGGAATGGAGGTGCAAAGTGGTTTTATAAACCTGATTATTTTCTCTCATCCTGAAGCTCTAGAGATTTGAAGCGCTTCATAAGAACAATTCCTTATACAACTCCATCTGAGGTTCTTTCCACCTGTGTATTTTGCTCTTGCTGTTTCCCTTAAGGTTTCCTTGTATTTTCATTCCCTTAATCCTGTTTCATCTTTCTCTCAATTCTCTCCCATGTGCAGTCATCTTGCTGACATGGAAAGTTTTTCGTTCTCCACTGAGAAATGACTCATTTATTATAGTGGGGGTTCCAGCTCTTCACCAACTGCTTACAGATGTCCATGAATTGAGCTTTGAATGGGCTTCATGAATAATAATACAAAAATAACCCAGTGATGTCATCTGACTTCAGCTCTTGGAAACCTATAAATCATCTTCAGCACCATCAGTTAAAAAAGTCCACTGTGGAGAGGAGCATGCAGTTGCCAAGCCAGAAATAGGCTCTGTGCAGCCTGTTTACAAGACTTTTAAATCCAGGCAAGTGGGAAAAGTAGGTCATTTTGGTCACATGTGGAGACTTGGACAGGGCATCCATTGCTTTGTGAGATCAGAGACATCCATATCAAACCCGTGAAGATGTCACAGTCCAGATGGCTTGTGCCCAGCTGGGAGTGGCATAGCTCGGAGGCAGAGGATGTTGATGGATACTGCACAGCCTGAGTTTGGACTGCAGACATCT
Organism: Eurypyga helias; assembly: GCF_000690775.1. NCBI lineage: Eukaryota > Metazoa > Chordata > Aves > Eurypygiformes > Eurypygidae > Eurypyga > Eurypyga helias. Next base: position 1,978 of record NW_010244190.1, read on the forward strand.
TCTTGCCCAGGGTGGAAGAGGGTCAGTGCAGGCTCATAGGAGAAGCAAATATCTGGAGAACCATGCCATATGGCAGGATGAATGGCTTGGCTTCAAGATGTCTTTTCCATTTCTGGGGGTGGATGGAGAATGACTGGGGTGGTTGGCCAGCCAGCCCCAAGGAGGTAACCGAGCAAGGAGCAGTGATGTGCTGCCTCTTTTGGTTGGCTCATAGGGGACTGAGGGAAAGCGAGACCCAGACCCTTGGCTTTGCCTCTTGTCCATGACCTTGCTCAGACCTCATAGACTGAGGAGTGGGAAGGCTCAGCAGGTGTGTGGAGACTCACGAGGATGGGAAGATGAAAGGAATAAATTTGCTTCACAGGATCTGCTCTGTGCAATGCTGCAATGTGCCTTTTCATGCAGCTTGTTTGTATGCAACACTTTAGTGTCACTGGGCACATTCTCCTGGATGCCTTGGGATTAATTTTTCCTCTTCTGCCCTGTTATTCATCAGTGACTGCCAGACAATGAACCAGTTCCAGTATTTTTTTGATGCTTTTTCCTTTGATTTGCCTTTCTGTTTCTCTCCTTTCAATCATTTATGTTTTTTTTGTTTGTTTGTTTTTTTCTTTCTTCTTTTCAGGGAGAGGGGGAAATGTTTCTTTTCATGAGATGTTTTGTGAGAATAGTTGGTTTATAATTCTCTTTTTGTGGGTGCCATGCCAAGTGTATAACATCTATAATTCCAGTAGTACCTTTCAGGCTGAAGTCCGCTGTTAGTGTGGACTATGACATGGTGACACCAGTGCTATAGCAAGATGTGCCAGATTGCTTTTATTACTCTCTGATGACTTAATCTGAAATGCATATGAAGCTGGTGGTGATGTTGAATAAAGACCAGAGAAGCAAATGAGGATAAGAGTGGAGTTTTGACACCTTGGCCAGCTGGGAGGTGCAATTAGGAGGACTCAGGAGGAGCATGTAGCTCAGGGGTGAGGACCGCTTAACCTCTGTATTAGTGGAGATGGGGGCAATTGCAGCCCGAGCAGGAGATGTGTCTCAATAGGCACATCTGATTCCCCTGTGTCGGTCTTTCAGCTGAACCTGAAGCTGATCCTGAAGGATCTCTGATTTGCTGGTGCACTGATTTAAGAGTCTGCACCCTCAACAGTTACTCTATCACCCAGTAATATCTCCCAAATATTTTTTCTGTCCTCTAGTAGCCTCTGTCTAAAATGCTACATTGGTCTTGCAGAAACAGAGGTGAAAGCAGAAAGAACACACTCTGACAGTTAAAGGGTTTCTTCCCCCCCCCCTTTTTTTTTTTTCTTTGTGTGTTAATGGCTGTTTTTTTCTGTTAGTGAGGAATGGGCAGTGTCTCATCCGGAAGGAGAGCTCTGGGTGAGCCCTATCTCACTCCAGAACTGGTTGCTCTTGCTTTGCCAGCATCTCTGGGAGCTGAATGTACAGCTGGTCTGGCACTACTGGAGCCTGTTACTGAAAAACTTGAACTTTTTGGCCCTAAAGTGCTTATTCTTAGGGATTTTACTGACTGTACGTGTGTGAAACAGGACAGTAAAATTTTCTAAGCAAACTAGGCTTGAACCATCATTGCTACAGATTCAAGGATCACTTATAGTCCTTTCCTTCATGGCCTGGTGAACACAGCAGTGTTTGATGGAGACTAGATAAATTATGATGAATACAGCTGTATGATAATGGACTGGTTGCATCTCTGCCAGTGTCATAGATCAAATTTGGTTCAGCGTTTCAATGTTTCGACTAAACTGATATCCTGAAATATTGTGTCTGCTAATTGTAACTTAAATGCTTGAACTCAGTAGAAACTTGGCGGCTGACTGTGATTAATTGTCATATTTTAGTACCATTGATGCTATGGACCATAAAGTTTGTTTCAACAAAATGCCAGCTAAAGGGAAAGTTAAAAGTATTAAAAGGCAGGAATGGTAAAATTGTCTGGGCAGAACACCAAGCTTGGGACTGGCATTTTTTTTCCCTTGCTCTGCTGCTGAGCAACTATAATAAATTTCCTGGGTCATTCTTTGCCTACTTCATCTATACCCAGCTCAGGAAAGAGACTGTCTCTTCAAACCCATCCGTATGGTGCCTGAAGAAATGGGGCTGTAAATACTGCAGTGTGCCTATGTGCTCATGTAGTAGAAGTAAACATGTCTAAAATATGGTTATATCTTAGAGCACACACCAGCTGAGGTGAGAGAAAAGTCAGCTGAGGAAGGTCATGGGTGAGACTGGGAGAGAGAAAGGAGATTTCCATGGCGACCTGATAACCAAGGAAGATGGTGAGGGTGGTGGGATTGGTTGCCGTCTGAAGGACCAGTGGAGAAAGGAGAGACACTGACCCAGTGGGACTTGTCTTGGGCAGTGACACCTCTCCCATGTGCTGAAGTGCTGGTGAGTGGTTTTCTTGTGTATGAAAATATGGAATAACATGGCTGTGACATGGTGAGCACCCTGACTTCTGCTCTGTGATATCTTATTTTGGTTGCCCAGCCTGATCTGTTGGGCAGACAGACAATAATCAGAGCTGATTCCTTCTGCTTATTCATGTATTATGCTCAAAATCACATCCCTGTGACCTGTGTCTACTCCTTTCAAGACATGGTTTTCTTGGCAGTGAGACCACCTACTCCAAGTGTCTGTTCCCCTGTGCTGCTGCGGTTCCCTGCTCCATCAGAGAGAGGGATCAGGTTAAACAAAAACAAAACTCTTAATGTTCGATGCCATGTTATTTACTAGTGCTGAGCATGGGGAACTAAAGATACTGACCTTGTCCAGCTGCAGAGTTAGGGCAAAATAGCTGGATAGACCCACCAAAATCTGTGTCCTGTGCTCCTGACATCAGCTTCTGTTTCATTACAACCAAGTCTTCTGGTGCAGTTTTAAGAGATTTTCAAGGCAATTGAGACAGGCTCGCGCTCTCTCTCACTATGCTTTCTTACAAAAGGACACAAGTTCCTAATTTGAATGTAATATCACTTCAGTGCCGAGCAGAATGTCATTAAGTGTGTCAGGGACATATTTTAGCTGTAGGAAGCCCTTAGTACAAGATCTTAGGCAGTGTGACTGCTCAAGCAATTTCGAAATGCCCTGTATATCTATTTCTGTTGTTATTGTATCTTTCTTCTGGTTGTTTTTATTGAAGATTTTTAGAAGGAAATTGGCAATTAATTACAATAACAATAATGTTTATTATTAGCTGTAATAAGAATAATGATAGAACAGAGTTTAGCATCCACATAAAATGCCACCAAACCTAGATGAATTAAATCAGTACAGAAAATATATGGGTATTAAATGTATAAAGTAATTTCCTTCAGCGTTGCTATCATATCTTCTAGTGTAATCCAAGAAAATAGATGCTCACAATACAGCCATAAATATTCATCTGCGCAACAAGCTTTCAGTCTCTCATCTCCTGCTATTGGTTTTTCATCGTCAGTAATGGTGTTACGTTATTTTCTTCAAGGCCAAGCGTGAGGAGGCATCAGGTGCACAATAGCCAAGTTAGAGATAACACTTACTGAAATTAAATTCACTCCTGTTGAATCCTGATAAACATTTCTTATCTCCAGAGCCACTCTTGTGAAGAAATGTTTTTATAATCTATTTGGCCATTAAGAGGAATAAAAGGACTCTTGGGCCTGTTTCATCCCAGCATAAAGGATGTGGACATGTGCACTGACCTGCACGAGGTGCCCCAGATCCTGCCTACTGGCTCCTGGCTCCTGAGTTAATGCAAACAATATTATGTTCCCTAAAGGAGTTTTATAGTTAGAAAGAGTTATATGGTAATAAGAGTTATATAGGTGCAATACACCTGGGGTATATAAAAATGCTCAAATTGCAACCCTTTCAAAGAAGTTATCATCCTTGGAAGTGGCTATAAACATATGTGAACAGGAACTGAGGGCTGAAAGGGGGAAAAAAAAAATCAGCTGAAGTTTTTTATTTGAGTTTCCCCTGCCCTCTCCTATGAAATTCAAAGTTATATCAAAACCTATTGAAGTAACCCAGAGCCCTGTATGATGGAGCAATACCATCTTATGAGAAACCATAATCCTGGTAAGAAGCCATAACCATACAAATAACCCTCCTCTCTCTCAAAAAAATGACCATGACAAAAAAAACCCACACCACCCTCAAAAACCCCTATAAATGCAGCTCTATACACAAAGCTCAATTACATTTTTCTTTTTAGGAAACACATCAGAAATCCTACTGATGTTGTTTTAATTCATTTTATTATATAGCTATTTATTTTCTAACCCCCTGAGGAAAATATGGAAGTAAAATGACATGTACTTTAATTTAAGTAAAAAACCATTTGTTTCCCACTCTGCAATCTATTTTTGAAAAATAAAGTAGAGTCAAATATTTGCTTTATTGGGAAATTTCCTGGAAACACATCAGAAATCCTACTGATGTTGTTTTAATTCATTTTATTATATAGCTATTTATTTTCTAACCCCCTGAGGAAAATATGGAAGTAAAATGACATGTACTTTAATTTAAGTAAAAAACCATTTGTTTCCCACTCTGCAATCTATTTTTGAAAAATAAAGTAGAGTCAAATATTTGCTTTATTGGGAAATTTCCTTTCCTAAAAAAGATTTAATTGTAGAATATAAATTACTTTTGTCAAAAACTTGTTTTCCAGCAGAATCAAAATGATGCATAATGTAGTCACCCCCCAAACATTGCAGTGAAGTTGCATAATCTTTCATATAAAGTTGATTTCAGAGATGAATTTTCTCAACCATTACAGAAGATTTAACACAGTAAGACCTTCACAAAAACCCAAAGTGAGATTTTCATGGAAACTATCAGGCAATCACAAAACCACTCCTTTAACATCCAGGTGTGTACAAATCTCACTCATCTACACAGACAGGAGCTGGAAAATCTCCCTTCCAAGAGGTACAGAGACGGTAGTTGTCTGAAGATAGATTTTCTTTTTTTCCTGTGTAACTTATCCAAGTTGTTTCAAATTAGCTTTGATTAAAAAAAAAAAAAAGAGAAATATAAAATGCTAATTAACATGAATGTCTTTTGTATAAATGCTAATAAAAAGTTAAAAAATAGATTGAGCTCTCTTTGAGATGCAGGTAGGTTCTACTTCTTTCATGAAGTTAAAACCGTGTTTGCTAAGCTGAGTGTTTTGAAAGGCTCATCCCTTTAAACTGAAACACATGAAATTATTTTAAGGGAGTTGTGCTTGCACAGCAACAAAACAAGCAGAATTCGAGCTACCTATTTTTATTGCTAAAATCAAAGTCTCCTTCAACTTACTCAAAAGCCTGGCAGGCTGGATGGAAGATGAATGACAGCCGTTGCAATACAGCCTTGGGGAACAGCTCCAGAGCGTTGTTCTTAACAACCCTTTTACCTCTAAACCAGGTAAAGCAATATCCATGAATTAACTATTTATGTTGTCACTCTGCAGTAAATTTGGCCTACCATATTCTATTGATTTAGCATGACTACAGTCACATCTATGCCGCAAAAGCATTGAGTTATAATGTCATATTTATCCTTGCACATTGATTTCTAACAATACCAAGTCAAAACAGGTTGTCTTATGAACCAACTAAGAGTTGTAGATGCCAAATAGTTTCCTTGGTAAAAACTTATTCCAGGCTTAACTGATAAATACATCTCAAGGCTCTTCACCCTAGTGTGTTATTAAGACAAGCCGAAATAATGTTTGTTGAAGACAAGTCATTCATCCATTGGGGTCCATACTTATCACCAAAGCTTGCTTCTCATATGCAATAGAATAAACTCCTCAAATGAAAGCCCTTCCAGGCTGGCATCACTCCAATCTAAAATACCTTAGAACTGGAATATATGCATCTGCCTTGGCTTTTGGAAGAAGGTGGAGGGCATAGAGCAGGAGAAATATTTGTGCAATCCCCTGACTCTGGCTGGAGCGCTCCAGGTACAGCAGGATCATTGATAGCAGCCATGGGGTTGTGAAGCACTGCTCAAATGATAAGGCTGTCAGTAATGCAATGCCAGTGTGAGCGCTTCAGTGGGATTTATCAGGGGCAAAACAAGTTGGTTGCCCATAAAGCCAGGGTGGGAGAATCCTGGGAATGGTCCTTGGTGTTCCCAAGCTTTACTCAACTTCACCTTTGCTTCCTGAGCCTAGGCTTTTTCATTTGAATTTCTCAGAGGTCTTGGGAGAAGACTGGGGGGGGATTTTTTTTTTTTGTTTTTGTCTTGGGGGAGCAGACCTTTGCCCTCTCTTTGCTTGTTGTAGCCAGCCCACTTTCACTCTCAGAAGCAGCAAAAATAATGGGTCTGGGATGGTAATGTCACCTGTTAAAACTAGTACTTGCATGTTTTAATTTTGGAACCTGGTATCTTGCTATCTGGTCACTGAGTACTTCGTGCATTAGTCAAGGGCATTGTTGCAGAACTACCAAGAATATAAATAGAACTGCCTGGATGGGGCAAGGGAAACTGCTCTTCCTTGCAGTTATGTGACTTCCTATCTCAAGAAACTGAGTTGGTTTGCAGAAGCTTCCTTCAGCACTTAGGAAAAATCCATCTTGCTTGCTCTTATAGCTGGGAGAGGATTAGTGATCTTGTGTTGTAGTGGTGCTTAAAGATATGAATTGTTGGCAAAATCCCCTTGCAGTGGCCAAGGCTCAGACATCTGGTACTGGCCCTGCTCCAAAGACCTGTGATACAAAGGCACAGAGCAATGGGAGAAGAAACAGAAGAGTTGCTCGTGGTCACAAAGTCTGTCTTAGCAGACTTGAAACAGGAACCAGCTCTCTGGCCTCCCTGTCTTGCATTTTGCAATAGGAAAGTTGTCCGTGTAATAAGCTTCTCGGGCTCAGCTGCAGGGCCAGCCTTAGGGCTTTCCTCCCCTTTGCTTCTGCTGTCAGCGATTCCCAGCAATGTATCCTCCATAGCTCTGTGCCAGCTGTTTAAGTCCATTCAAAAAGCAGTAAGGGAAGGAAAGGAAGGAGGCACCTGGGAAGAAGTAGGGCACATCTCTGTAGACAGGGAAAGCTACCAAGGGGGGAGCTTGAACTTCTTTTCCCACTCTCTTCTGTCCAGGGAGCTCAGCAGCTGGTTGAGCTGGGAGGAAGACCCACCTTGCAACAAAATCCATGTGTCAAAGGGGCAAAAGGTCTTGGCTTCCTATTTCTCTAGTGTAGGACAGACCCAAAAAAGATGGGCAGGGAAATGTGAAAGTTCCTGGTTTATGTTTGCTTTTATGCAGGCTTCTTATTCTGTTTCTAAATTGCACCTGATATATTTTTATTGGACCAAGATGTAAAAGCTAAATTCGATTGCAGTCATGATTTCTGACCCACTAAGTGTTACTGAGAATTATCTCTTGAGGCAGAGTAACTACTTAATACTGCATATCCCTTGTGCTCAGTCACAAAAGCTGCCTACAGGGTCTAGCATTTCTAAACTGAGTGATTATCTATTGCTAATTGCACTCTCTAGACAGACATGGGGAACAGACATATGGTTAGAAGAATGACTCCATTTTTTTTCTCCTTCCTTTGCTTTGGCTGCTTACTGCTAACGACAGCACTTCAGCTGTTTCCAGACCCTGAAAAATGTTGTAAAATCTAAAGGAGTCAGGGGAAAAAAAAAAAAAAATTTGCAAACAGCAGCTTCCCTTGGCAGAAACATTGTTACTCCTGTCATCTCAAGGTGCTTTTATGCCGTGCAGCCAAGCTCAGTAGTGGAGAAGTCATTAAAATCAGCCTGGACAAAGAACTGCATAATATACATTAGGGGAAAATCTTGCATTGGCCCTGAGATAGGCTTAATGACCTAATCAGTCTTTTAATGCAGTGGCAATAGCTGCAGAGAGAGCATTTATCTTGCAGCAAGGAGATCAATCTCTGCAGGAGTGCTGGGCGGGAGCAGGCACTTTGTAGAAATGCCGTAGCAACCTGCTCATGGAAAGTGTATGAATGTTGTTGTTACTTGTGGGCACGCGGTGTGGGAAGGGGTTGCCTGAGCTGTGAAGTCAGCTCTCTGCTCCCGTAGCTGTCTGAACTAGTTAATCCCATTAGACACCCACTAAGGCCTAAATTCAACGTCAGTTTTTTCCTCCACGGGCCCTCACTGATAGGTGCTCTGTTATCTGGCTGCACGTCATTTCCAGTACAGTTCTCCACACAAAGCAATATATATAGGTTGACCTTTACACCGTTGGTTTAAATAACTCTTTCCATTTGCGGAGTCTTGCCTCTTGTCACCTTGTAAATAGGAATTAAATACAGCCTTTACACCCTGAGATATCCCAGTGTGCTGATAATCACTCTGATTTCAGCAGAATGGAGTATTTCTCTTGTAGGACGGATGTCCTAGAAGATGCCAGTACATGGGTATTTAAAGCAAGTTAATAACACTATGGATGATTTAAGTACGAGGTTATAGAAAGAAGAGCTGGAGAAATGCTTGAGCAATCACCATATTCATTTTCCCTGCCTCAAGAACGCGTTAACAACACCTCAGCCTCTGCAGAGCTGTTGCTTTTTAGAATTTGGGCAGGGAGCATGCTTAGGCTAGGCTAGGAGAGGCTTCATCTCATGGGAACACAGTGTCTGCAGTGGGGATGTTTGCTGAGCTTTGGGACATCAGTGTTGGAATGAGGAGACCCACACCCAATTTCTCTCCTCTCCTGATGAAGAACCTGGGGATGTGGGCTGAGATGGAGGTGCCTGTGGTGTAGACATATGTGTTTAGTCAGATGAATCCTGCCTGAAGTAAATAACTGGTGGCTTCTTGCCCCTGAGCCCCTGGAAACAGCAGGTGTAGTTCATATCCCTTAGGACAGCCAAATCTTCTGTTGGAGATGCCTGACTTACTGTTGGGTAAGCAGGCTTCCTAGTCACTGCAGTTAACTTCTTGAAGTTTGATGGGATTCAGGAGGACCTTGCTCAAGATCTCTGTCCCAGATTCAGCTTTTCTTTACTGAAGAAAACTGACTTGATTGGTTTTTAAACCAGCACAATACATTATTGCTGTGGTTTTAAATCACAACAGTTATCCACTAATGTGGGGACCTGAGGCATGATAGAAATATATATGGTATCGGCACGTCTGACACCAGCCATGTTTATTATGGAGTGTGAATTAGGACAGCGTGGGGCATGTGGTAGCTGCTGACCACAGTGAAGAGTGATGGCAAAATCTGTGTAGGAAAGGGTAAAGCTTCAAGTCTGTGGTCCTTATAATACTCCAGACTAAAGGTAGCTCCTAGAGACTTGCCCAAGACCTTGGCTGCAAGAGGATTTGCAAATTCCCTGCTAATTATCAATGCTCAGGTACTTTTCAGTGTCTATGGTGATTTTACTTTGAGGTCTGAGTACTTTCATGGCCTAATTCAATGCATAGAAAATCTGGAACTAATACGTGTATAAGTCTACAAAGTCAGTGCCTGAAGCCTTATACCCACAGAGTGTAACGTAGCTGTGACAACTTCGTAGCTCCTGCTAGAGCAAGTATTTTGAGACATCATCAACTTTGTTCCCTGTGGGTAAGATTATGGCAGTCCCTTGAAGTTTAAGTCATCTTCTGAAGTTGCCACTGGAGCAATGCAGTAAAGCATGAAAGAACAGCAAGAGGTTAATCAGTGTGGATAAGGATGTTGCGGTTAGCCCCTCAGCAAGGGAAAGTTATTTTTCTCCCAAATATAGTTAGTTTGGCTGGATAAGTACACAACTCTGTAAATGTACAAAGCAGCAGAACCTGAATGAAGGTCTGTGAACTGCTGGTTCTCCGTGAAACCTTGGAAAGCTGCATGCTGCTCGTCAGTGGTGTGCACAGGGCTTCATGCTCTAAGGGATATTAACAGAGAATAAAGAACCACCCTAAGGAACCAATTACACTCTCATTGAAGTGACCTTTCCCTGCCACCAGATCTTGCAGACCAACTGCTTCTCCCTACATGACCTGTGTCTGGGCTTATTTCTCCAAGGTGGCCTTTGAGACAGAGGGCTGCTTTTATAAAAGGATCAATGAGGAGGTGGTTTTTAGGGCTGTACTGCTGGTTTTCAGTGTGGCAGGGTTTGGCATGTAGATACAAATTAAAGGATTACAAACAGGTGTTTGGATTGGGAAAAGGCTTTTAATTACGGAGAATATACTTGCTGCCTGGCAGTTCTGCAGTTAAAAGGGTCTGTCATGATCCTGAACTCTATAAATAGACAACACCCAAACATTAATTAGAAATGTTACAAAGTCATGCTAATATTGAAGCACAATGACATGCTCACAGACTGCACAGCTGGAAAGAATTGTGAATTTTTGAGAAATCCCATCCCAGCTAGAATTACTTCTCTGGGAAAAGAAAACCCCAAGGTGACAAATTTCCATGGATAGCAACTGATCTGTAAAAATTGGTATGACTTTCCAATTGTTATTTGGCATGCTGACAGAGTGGGTAGGTTCGGTGCAAAACTGAACCATGAGGGTCCAACAAGTGAGCTCTGTGTCTTAGAGCAGATGATCCAAACTGTTACTGCTTCTGTCTGTCTACCCCATCCCTTTGGCAGAGGAACAGAGAGTTGTGGAGCAGAACCATCTGAAACCACCACCAGACCACCTGGTGCATCTGAGCCCTTTGTTCAGTCATCCCCTGCCTGCAAAAAGCCATCACGACTCTGTGTGACCTTGGCAGTGCTGTTACCCTTGATGCTCCTTTCCCATTTGTTCCTCTTCCAAAGGATGGAGTGGTTTTTGATCCTGGGTTGTTCTGGCAGTTGCTCTGACTCCAGAATCAGTATTTTGCTCACTGCCTGGCCATGCTGCCGTCCATCAGCGTATGGCTTACAAGGTTCTGCGTGGGAACTGAAGGAAGAAAGACCAAAAGGTGACAGTTGAAGATAAGACAGGATGTGTGCTTGAGTAGGAAGGGGAGCTTGTAGGAAATCACAGCTCTTTGATGATGAATCAGCATCCAATAAACCATGCGTGATCTACTACTCCTGTGGCCAGCAGAACTCCCCTGGAGCAGAACTGAACGCATCTTTCCTTCTGGTCCTTTTTTTCAGAATCCTGTCCATGCCTCTCCATAGGGTTTCTCTGCAGTTCTTATAAGTCCTTGCTCTCTGTGCTGGGACTTGGTGGCCTTGAGATACCTGAGTGTCCCTTTAGTGTTTCCAACCTTGCTCCTTCTAGCCCTGCTCCTCGGATAGCTCTCATCCCTCAGTCCTGAGGCATGCTCTACCATGATGACGAGGAAATAATATCTAAGTTTTGTGATTCAGCAGGGCTAAAAAATGGTGGTGGAAGGAAAGGTGGAATACTTGGACATATGCCTCTGGAATTAATCCTGCAATTGAAATTCAGCCACTGAATTCAGGGGGAAAAAAAAAAAAATCCTAGGAGCTGAAGTGCAAGTGACTAATGATTTACCTTTAAATCACTCTAAAGCGTACTTTGCTCTAAAGAGCTTTGCTGGGGTGGATTTAGCAGTAAAAAGGCAGCCATAGCCCCTCCTCTGGATTCTGCTCGGGTGGCTGAACAGCAGAATCAGCCAGCAGTGGCTCACAGCTCGTCCATAAGGAAGAGCAGCAGCACCTGAATTATAGGGACTTAAAGAAAGACCTGAGTGATCACATGCTGGGACTGAGCTAAAGGGTTCCATGGGGAGTGGGAAGGCTGAGAAGGGTTGTGAACCTCCCAGCACTCTCACCAGGGTAAATGGTTGCAATAGTTTGAGTTGTTCCTTAAACAGGAAGTTATTTAAAAGGACAGACATTGCTAAAGCAGACATATTCAGTGGACCTCTGCAGAGCAGCCTGCTGAGAGCTTGCATCTTGTTTCTCCCTCTACAGATGGATTTTCTTGTGCAGGAGCCTGTGGCTTGGATGGCTGAGGGTGTCAGAGCTGGTGCAGCTGAATCTGAATTTCTTCTCAGGCAGTGCAACCCACAAGACACAATCAATACAACATCACCAGTGAATCTGAGCAGCCTGATTTATGTTGTGGTTTGTCCCTGGGTTAGGTGGGCTGATGATTTTCTTTATGGTATCATCTTAGTCCTACTCATGTATCCGGCTGTTGTGATCTAGCAGGGTTGACCTGATTCAGCCCCTCTGTCTGCCTCTAAAACAAGCACTTTTATGTTGTCTGAGACTACTTCCAATTCCTCCCCACAACACATCATTCTCCTCCCTGTCAGCCTTGTACAGTTAAAAGTTAAGGACAAAAAGGAAACAAAAACCTATCTAGCAAAGACAAATAAGTGAACAACACACATGAAAACGGCTTGCCTTGAAACTTAAATTGCTTGTTAACTTTCTTCTTGTTTTGGCAGGGAAACAGATTATTTCCAGTGCCCCAGCCTTAGGAGCTTGCCTGCTTTTCAATATCTGAATAGGGCTTCAGTGCTGGGAAATTTATTGTCTTCAGCACCTGCAAAGGCAAAGCTAATAAGTAACTGAAATTTCAAGGTAGAGCTTGATGCTGCTAGGTTTGTTAATTGAATTTTTAGTCTGATTTCCTAAAGAAATAAAGCTTGGTAGCTGTGTGCATGTGTTTTGCCATTACATTTTAAACCAAAAATGGTACCCAGGTGGGAATGGTACCCAAAGAGACATAAGAAGTGTCCAGTTATAGATGAGAACTTATTTCTAGCCTCCAGAAGGGAAGAACAGCAATGTGAGGACTTCTTTGAGTATCCTCTAGCAAATCCACATAGAAGCATACTGCCCAAGTGCTCCAACCCACCAAGGACCCTCCACCCCAATCTTGCAACATGTCTTGCTGTATTTTAAGCCTTTTCTTGATCCATTTCAGTTGTGGGCTGAATACTGTTGATCCTTGTGATGGCAGACATCTCATGCCTCCTGCGTGGTGCATGGATCACCCTCCTTCACTTCATGTTCATTGCACCTAAGCACTAACCTCCACTACATTTGGGACCAAAAATCTTTGGCAGCATGTTAGGAAGATTTTGGGTGATGCAGCTTCTTCCCGGAAGATAGACTAAATGATCTGGGGAAGTAATTTCCAGTGCTTTTCTGCAGGTTTCCTCAGGTTCTGTTTCTCTACACAATGCTGCTGTTCCTCAAAGAAGCTCAGGTGCCTCTGCTGAAGGTTGAGAACTAAGATCTACTTGAAAACTCTCCTCCTGCTTCTGTCGCTCATGATTTATGGTCAGCATGTTGTGTTTGACACCTACCGAGTAATTAAAAGAAATATTTTTGCCTGCTTTGTTACATGCATTAAGCAATTTTATCTTGCTTAAGGAAGGAGATAGTTATGTAAAAGAATAACACTATAAGCAATTAGACACCAACCTGCAATATTTCCTACCTCTTGCAACAGAAAATCCTCATAAACTCCTCAATATTGCGCAAAGAAGAAATCGATTCCCACAAGTAATACACACCAGACAGTTAACCAGGGACTTTGCAGTTTCTATTCACATTATATACAACGTGTTGGGCTGTTATGCAGAAATTAGGATAAAACAGTTGGATGGAATGAAGGATGATTGCAGCCAATTCAAGAAATTAGAAGGAAATATCTCACAAGTGCTTCTGAGCAGGGTCACAACAAGAATAGTTGTTCAGTTGCTTTAATTCTTGTGAACATGATCCTGAATCAACAAAGACTTATGCATGTACCTGGCTTTGCAAACAGAATAAATTTCTGCTGCCTGTGCATTTAAGGCACATTTGCTTTACAGGGGACTTTGCCTAGAGCATAAAGTTAATCACATGTCACTGAAGCTTTGCAAAAATAGGTCTAACTAAGGGTGGCTGCAACAGCCAAGAGGAATTGAAATTGGAGAGATGGTATCTCTGAAAGTCTTGACCTGAAATCCCCCCTCTTTCAGCTCCTTCTGGGTCAGCTCTTCCGTGCTTCTGGGGAAATGTTTTAGGATTTTTTAGAGGAGCAGAAATATATATCTCACCTCCTGGCATAGCTGTCTGAGCCAGCAAGAGTTATCTTTCACCTTCCAGTAAAGAGATCCCAGTAAAATACTTTGCTGGGAATTGATTCTGGGTCTGTGATGGGAGGTAAAGCAGTAAGAAAGAAAGTCATTAAGATTTTATGGGTTTGAAAAAACCAGAAACATCTACTAAAGAACTATTTAATACACTGAACCAAGCAAGTTCCCTTAGTCTCTTTGTATGATCCATGCTGGTGTAGTTGGGAACAATGACTGTAGAGGGACGTGGCAATCAAAAGATGTTCATGCATTGGTTTCATCCTCTGTATTGTCAGGCAGCCTTGCAGGCAGACTGGTGGGCTAGGCTCAGCTCTGGGGTTTATTTTTATTCCTTCCCATCCCTGCCAAAAGCTAGTGGATGGTACTTGAGAGGCAGGAGGATTTGGTGCCATTTGGTTTAGTGGTGACAGTAGGGAAGATGGAAAAACAATTCCAGCAATTAATTTCCACAGAAATACCATTTGCTTACAGCTGCTCTGACTGGATCATTTGCAGGTGAGAGGAGGCTTATGTGGAAGGCTCTGCAGGTCCTAATACAGAGGAGATATGCAAGCAAGCTCTCCTTCATCCCTGAGAAAGAGCAATGCTGCCCTCACCCCTTTTCCCTCAGCCTGGTGTATGGGTGCAGGCAGCAGTGCTTCCAGCCTGCCCAAACTGTGCAGGGCACAGAGAGGGGGCAGGAAGGGACCTGGTCTGTGAACCTCTTTGTGCACAGATTAAATGAAGTAAATCTCAGAGGGTGTGATGCCGAACTGCCAATTGCCAGTGGTCTTTAAACGACCATCACTTTGCTATTTGCTGGAATAAAGTTGCTTTTTTCTGGAGTTGATGTGATGAGCTTCAATTCCCATACTGCAGCAAAAGCGGTGGGCTGACTGAACAACCACTTTGGAAACACATTCTGCAAGTATTGCTGTTTGTGGCTCCATTAACCTCCCCGTAAAACTCTGCTGCAGAAAGTCTTTGGCCTTAATTTCCATGCAGAACAAATTCTGGTTCAGTGTAGATGGAGGAAAGAAAATGTCAAAGTTCAGATAAGATCCAAATATGCCTTTTAAATAAATCCAGTTATCAAAAGCAGACAAGCCACTACTTCCTTTAGGTTGCAGTAATTAATAAATCACATCCTCTGAGTTTAATGCCAGGTTTAACACCAAATATCAGGCCTCTCCTCTAGAGCTCTGAAGCACAGCAATATGGATGCTGAATTGTAATTAGCATGTATGAGCAGCAGAGGGTAGTGTATTACACAGAAAAACTTCCACCAGTGGAGCAGAACCTATTTTTGAGACTATTTTTCAGAAAACCAGATTGATAGCAAGCATTTAAATTGCAAGTGGGCTTGGCCCTTCCCTGCTGCAATCTGTGTGTGGCAGGGCTTGCTGTGTGCAAGCATTAGCTGCCGCATTGTTTAAAGGTGATTTAATAGCGATATTTGTTTGGGTGCAGAAGAATGTTTGTCTGCATTTAAATGCTCAAAACTTCTGTGCACTGAGGTGTGATGCTGTACTTGACGTTTGATTTCCAGGTGTCCAGGCAAAGCATATGATATCAGATCCAGGTTTTCCAGGGTCCTGCCTCTTGTGCATCTCAGCTGTGGGGAGGGATCTGAATATGGCCCAACCTCCCCTCACACATACTACACTAGTTACCTTGGAAAGGTGCCACAGCCTGCCCAGGGGGTCCTAGGGTCACCAGAGACCAGGCTGTAGCGCTCACCCAAAAATACAGCTGCCCATCAGTGTAAAAGTCTCTTTAAACAGGTCACTCATGGTGGAGGGGTCAGAAAACATATCTGTCTGGGTATAGTCTTGGTTAAATACCGTGAGGACTATCAACATACTCTTCCCTCCTTACATCTCTGCTGAGATGACTCCCTCTGGCACAGCAGAACAAATCTGTACCTTCCCAAGCTGCTCTTCCTTTATCAAGGGTGGTTAAAGAATTAAAGAGGTGTATAAGCCTCCTTTGTGCTGCTGTTTCACCTATGTACTTTTAATGGCTCAGGATAAACAGGAGTAGTCCCGGCAGAGAACATCTCACCTTGTCATCTCCATGGCTTTGGAAAGGAGAGCTCTAAACAGCTCATCTCATTTGGTGATTACAAAATTTCTCTTCCTTTCTTATAACTCAAGAGAATGAAATTTGGTAACTGCTGCTGAGGGAAGCTGTTAGGGAACAGCTGTGCTGTTTGAGATAATACATGTATATTTGAACATTAATATTTACATATATTATTAAATGTGAGAAATCTACTTTTGCCTTTTTGCAACAAAGCCCTTGTATAACGAATACTAAATGGACTGTAATAATGGCAGGAGCACACAGGACTTCTTAAGGATGCTGGGGAGACTCCCTATTGCCCGCTTTCTCCCTTTGACTGATGCATCACACTGAATCTCACACTGGGAGATGTCCGTAGGCAGGATGGTCTTTCTTCCATCTGCTTTTGGGTGAATGAGGTCAGTGAACAACCTGTTCTTGAGCTTTCTGGTGACCTGACGTTGCTTTCACCTTGTGCTGACCCGTCACAGACTGTCTCTCCTACTGAAGGTGCCTGTGGGTAATTGCACCTCCATGTGTCTGAGCTGTAAATTCCCATACGGAGTGAACAAGCTCCATCTCTTAGGCACCTGAGAGGTAGGGCAGAGAGGCAGCCGTGCCTCTCTGTGTTTGGCCTATGAGGATTTCAGTGGCAAACAGCTAGGGCGGAGGTTTGTGTCTTTTGTACCGTAGGTGTCTTTTACAGTGCTTTTCTGGAGACTAACGGAGTCTAGACTGCTCTTGGGCCAAAGGAGTGCCTTTTGCCGCTTCCATCACCAAGTCGCTTTACAAGTGTGTTCGTGTCCTCTGGAACTATGTCCCTGGGTAGAAAGTCTCACAGAAGAAGTAGGAGCAGTGAATGAGGACCACGGGCTGTGCTCTGTACTAATTCATGCGGACAGTGGCTGGGTGCCCTGAGTTATGTTCTTGTCATCAAGAGCTACCTATGTGTATCCAGCTAGGGAGCTAGGGAATAAATGTGCAAGTTTTAGACAGAATCAGGCCAAGATATTTGTGGCAGTTGGAACGTTTTCTTTTGGTCACTCTGGTAAAAAAAAAAAATTCTTAAATTTCAATAATTCTCTAATTTTCTTCATTTTTAGTAAACAGGAGTGTTGTGGTTTAACCTCGGCTAGCAATTAAGTACCACACAGCTGTTTGCTCACCTCACCTCCTCCCGTGGAGGAGGAGAATCAAAGGAAAAGGCAAGGAAGCTTGTGGATTGAGATAAGAACAATTTAATAATTGAATATAAAAGAATAAAATAGTGATGCTAATAATATTAACAATACTAATAATACTAACAATGCTACTAATAATATGTAATGAAAACAATTAAAAATAACCATTTAAAAACCACCTTATCAGCACTATTCTCAGGGCAAATCCAAACCATAGCCTCATGCCAATCACTGTGAAGAAAAACTCTGCCCTGACTAAAACCAGCACAAGAAGTAACATAGGTTTCCAAAGAAAATACTATTTCAAATCGAAAAATCTGAATATAAATTTAAAATATTCAGAAAAAAATCTTGGGAATTACACAGACACTCCTTGAAGTTGGACAAACTGGGATTTTGCACGAATTCATTAGAAAATACTTGCCAATTTCTGCTGGTGGGTGATGATATCCTTACAAGTCACCAAAAGGAAAATAAAGTCAAAAAAGACAAGTAACGCTTAGGCAGCCATGTAAGATGGAACATACAAGGACTGGAACTCTTTCCGGGCAATCAGACTGTGCCTGGATGGGTTATATTCACTTAAAACCATGGTCTTCTCTGCTGCTGACTTTCCCTCTGACATACTTAATTCAAAGCAACCTGATCTTTCTGACTCAATAAAGTGGATTCATTGCTCCTGTTTCCTAATGAACTTCCTGAACACTCGCCAAGATGCTTATAACAAGAAATGTTATGAAAGCCATTTCCTAAATGGTTTGTGGTTTAATTTGGTCCTTATGGCCCTGGATAAGTTAAAGACTTTTGATCTGCTTAATCACAGTTATTTGTTTTATGGTCTGAGGCCTTTGGGTACTGCAGCAGTCTTTCATCCATTTCTTACACTAAAATGCTATTTTCTGTCCTTAATCGTCATCTTGGTGATAAAGGTGATTTATAACTTTGCTTTTTCCTGCTCAGAGTGGGATATGACAGCTACAATCTCTCAGGTATACTGCACCCTCCATTGAGCAAACCATTAATTCTAACACAGCAAAGGTGTCTACCTAAACTGGTTTGGAGGTCCTGAAATGCATGTATCTCCCCTTAGATAAATGAAGTCAATTAAATCTCCCATTAAGGTCTTCTAGCTTCCACAGATGGTCTTTCTTTTTCTCATATGATAATCATATTAAAATTGCATGCAGAGCCATTTGTACATTTTAATGTTAGCTTTCACTGCTCCAAATCAGCTGGGGGAAGAGGGAATTGTCACAGTTTTCATCAGCCTCTTTTGCTGTCATTGTAATCCTTCCAAAGGGAGCCACTGCAGCCTGAGTCATTGTCAGCTAAAATGTGTTTGCATGAGCAGGTGAAAAAAATAAAACTGCTAATCCAGGACTTTTCTGGGAGTCCATTGTAAAATGGAAACATGTTTTCTGAGAAAATATTTCTGAAGAAATGAACAGGGCTAAAAGGATGCCATACCCAGCTGGCTCTTCTCTGATTCCATTGAGCCAGTACTTTCAGCAATTGAGAAAATCAAATTCGAGCCCTAGAGCTCTGCTGCACTGCGATCTGGGACCAGTCAGTGCTGAGTGCCCTCAATTTCCACTTGTAATGATGAAAGCAATGACAGTATTGGAGAACACAGTAGCATAAGGTTGGAAGGGGTCTTGTGGGTCAAGTCACCTGTAATCAAAACCAGCACCTCGTACCCTTCTCTCAGACACTATAAAGCTCTGTCTTATAGAATTGGTTTTTTCTCTCTTTAAGCTCCAGCTGGGACTTGATTTAATCAAACTTTTTTCTAATTGTCAGCTTAAATATATTAATGGGCAATTTAACACCAAATTTTCTTTTTGTCAGTGTTTTCCTTCAGCTTCAGAGTACTTTTCCTTGTCTCTTGGTTTAAACCAAGTGAATCAGATACCTTCATCTTTCTCATTGCCAGGCAGGGCAAGTCTCATTTCAGATGAAGGGTTCTTCATCCACATCTCGTCCTCAGAACAGTTTTCTACCTCTTTTTCCATTTCAGCCTCTCCCTCTTGTAGAAGGGTAATCACAAGTTCATTCCTTTGTGCAATGGTTTTACCTCTGCCTGGAAATATATGGATGAGTACCTTAAGCTAGGAGACAGGAACACCGTTCTTACCGAAGGGCCTAGATGTGCATCTTGGGGTATGGTACAGCTCATCTAACTTCAGCTATGTAATAGCTATGCCTCCACCCTCAGGTTTCATTCTAGTTAGTAAAGGGAGATGGGTATCTCACTTGAACAACAGAAGGTGTCTTCTAAAGATACCTATGTTTGATGGAGCATGAACAAATGGAGTCCAGTGTGGAAGTACCTGTCTGTTTTATTTGCCATGAGGAGCTTGGGTTGACCACCTTTGCCATGGTGTCTAGTCTTTGGATAGCTAAAGGTAGTGAGATGAAATTTTGGAGTGGATATTAGACACAAGCTACTGAGTACTTGGGCACAGCTCTTCCTGCTGCTGCTTCTGGTACTGGCCACATGATTTCATCCTTGTGCATGCAAGGCTATCCATGGGCTCCTGAACTTGGCAGTCTGGGAAGAGGTACAACAAATTCAACTCTGACTCGCACCCACAGTTCTCAGTAATTTCAGTAGAGTGGCACGAGAGACCAGTCTGTGGTGTAGGTGGCCTCCATGGAGAGTAGTGTGGTAACTGTGGGATACGTAAGAAAACATTCCATCTGTGGTACATCGTACACATCTCTCAACGAGGAGGACCTGCATGTTACTAATTGCTTTTTAGAAGAGGAATGCCCTGGATTTACAGCTCAAGGACAGACTCTTCATCAAACCTTAATAAAGAATTAATTTTAATTCTCATTTATTTTACTTTACAACATTTGCAGACAATGAGCTTTACAACCTTAATGAAATATTTCTTATTATAGACCTGTCAAGCCTGCTACAAAAAAGAACACGGATTATATTTTCTGTGTGTGGCAAGAGGATTTTATTAATTTCTTGTGATCACCTACTTATAGTTTATGTCACAGTTTTCAAAGCAACTAAACTAGAGGCTATTTTATTTACATGGGTCCACCTGCATCAAAAAGAGCCACACGATAAGAATACATTAGTGTCAACCTCAACTTCTCTTCTTGGTGGTGGGGAGGGAGGTACTCAGTGCTCAGTAACTTTTGTTTGTGAACTACCAGTCTGTGGGACTAGAAACAAGGAAACTCAGATCTTGTAGTACTCCATTACAGTCTTGTGTAAATGGTTTCACAGCTCTGAGTCACTTTCCTCATTTGTGAATGGAGACCATCGTGGAAATGCAGTAAATTGCAAGCAAATATTTAACTTTAAGATTAATGTCCATAAAACTGAGGAATAGGTAGGCAATAGTTCAGCCACTTCTGAAGCTGTTTCCACTAAAAAGTGTGCAATAGAAATTTGGTGAAATCTAACACCAAATAACAAGATGTGCCTGTACAGCAGTTTGGGACAGAGGCTGAAGAGGGGTTTAGAAAACTGAGCTTGGTACCTGTTATCTGTGTATAATGAACTGGGAAAATGATGCACTTAAAAATGATATTCATAAGCACCCATCAGGCTGACAGGTAATGGGAAATGTCAGAGTCCAGCCTGAGCCCATATGTATCTCCCTGACTTTGGTGTCTACTTGCAGTTGCTGGTTAGCTGCCTCTTTAAAGGAAGATTTGCTGGTCAAAGTCATACCTTCCATACAGGCTTTTAATTTATTTCTTTAAAAAGACAACCAGTAACACTGATGTCTGCCTACTGCATAAAAGCCTAATAAGAGTATTTGGTCCAGAAGCAGTATATTGGTTTGTGGTCATTTTCTCTTCAGCCTCAGGGGTTTAAGTTTGCATCGTTTTGCTTCCCGAGCTCCTGGAGTTGTGTGGAATTGAAGAGAACACTGCTGTGTCACCATGTGGTCAGGAGTCCAACGCATGGACCACAGCAAGAGGGCAAATGACTTTCTACTCTAGTGCCTAAGCCCTGGACTGAGTGGAGAGACAGCTGTGGCTTGCTGTCCCTGCTCCAGCACTGTTTTCTGTCTAGCAGCAGTCTCCTACAGATCATGCCAACAGCCAAGGAAGTTGAGCCCATTGTACACTTTCTGGCAGAGGGAGTCTGAATTGCCCTAACCCACAGTCATGGTATAGCCCTGGTGCAATAAAGAGGATGGGCTGGTCAGTTCCTAGGTTGGATATGTCATTCCTCTTCCTCATGTCCTGGAGTCCGGATCTTCTGCACAGTGAGCATATGCAATACCAATCACCATGAGACCTTCTGTCAGCTTCAGGTGCTCTTCAGATGGAGTGCGTTAGGAGGAACAGCCTCTGGCCTGACTGATAGAGCAAGCTCTGGAAGATATCTCAAGTCAATCCATGAACTGTAAGTTTAAAACTGCCCTTCACAGCTTCCCTGCAGAAAGATGACTGTAACGCAGCCCACAGATCTTTTCTGCCTTTGTCCCACACAAACTAAAGATCTCAGAAATGGCTTTTGATTTGAGACTTGAGCCGAAGGATCGATACAATTTAGGGCTAAATATTGCAGTGCAATTGACTGGGCTCCTGGGTGCTCGCAAAACGCTGCTACTGTGATGACAAATAATAATAATGACAGCCATCATCATTATGGCTTTTGGTGGAAAGATTTAATGGATAGAGTTGAAGAACTTAAATGTCGATAAACTTAATGTAGCTTCATAAATGCTAAAGTCCTGCCTTCCAAAGGAATAGTGCCCAGTGTTAATTTGGCTATCAGCATTAAAATGAGCTTCTAAGGTAAGGATAGCCTTTATCATTTGTCAGAGTGGATCTCATGTGGTTTGCATACCCAGCCTCTCAGCTGCTAACTTTATGGTGGAGTCTGCATGGGAAGTGTTGTATTTTTCTGATTTCCTTCTCTCCGCTCTGTGCCTTACTGCTGTGTGTATCTTGTTACACGCTGAGTATGCCAGGCTAATGCTGTAAATTACACCATTGTGTACTTGTTCATAAAAGACCCATCAAGCCACATGTCCCTGCAAATGACACCAGAATGGCTGCTCAAGTGGCACATAAGTCAATGATGACTGTCAGGCCCAAACTAAAATCTCAGTGGATAGAAAAAAAAGATTACTGGTACTTATAATCTTACCTACAGACCTTATTGTTTCCATGTCTTATTTCCAGAGCAAGCAGAGGACAATTACTAGGGCTTTCGCGTAGCTATAAACTGGGAGTTATTATTCGTTGTTTATAGTGCTGCACCGCTCAGCTTGGTTATTCTTTTTCAACTGAAAATGAGAAACAAATAGCAACAAAATAAAGGAAAACTAACTTGGAAACATAAGCTATTTGGATAAGATGGGTTCTCTGCCCTACTAGTGCCATTTTTCCCTACGTAAAATCAACTCATGGAGGCAGGATGAATCTCAAAATGGCCATGGAGGTGCTCTTTTGTAAGGTGAAATATGGCTGGCATAAACCTGGAAGTTCTTCTGGTTTTGCCTTACTTGAGGCTGTTCTAGTTAATAGAAAGCAGGGAATGTACCAGCACCAAAATAGGGGGAAAAATCCTGTATCTGCAATGAAGAAAATGCACAGTTCATTGGCGTGTGAAGATGTTTGGAAATAGCTTTGCATTCAGATTCTTGTGTGACCAGAGTTAGCTTTGTCCATCTGATGAATGATTTGCTTATTTCCATATACAAATGGTGTGAATGCCTGCCCCACCATGTGCAGAGGGGAGAAATGGGAATGATCTAGTGTCTTGGAAATTGAACCATGTCTCCTGAGTCTACGGGATGACAACTTTCTAGGCAGATATATTTTGCCTAGAAAGCACCTTTATGTGGTTTACATATCTGTAAATTACCAAAGTTTAATTAGATGTGCTTGACTTCTCAGCTGAAGGTAAGGGACCAGGGTGGTCATTGCGATGCAGCTCACAGGTGGTAACTTCATAGAATCACAGACTGGTTAGGGTTGGAAGGGACCTTAAAGACCATCTAGTTCCAACCCCCCTGCCATGGGCAGGGACACCTTCCACTAGACCAGGTTACTCAAAGCCTCATCCAGCCTGGCCTTGGTGGAGACAGAGCAGCAACACAGCTGCTTATCTCCCTGTAGGCATGCAGCTGTGCATTTGCATCTGGACAAAACTTTGCTACCTGAGGAAATAATGCCCTCCCTCCTTCTCCTCCTCACCTATTTTGGTACAAAATGAACCAGAAGAACAGAAATCTCTTATTCAAAATGATTGAACTAGACTGAGAAAGAAGTTTGTTTTGGTAAGGAGTGAGAGTGTGTGTTGGGAGTGCAGAGTGGGACATCCATGTGTTCTCCAAATTCACAGTTACCACCTGGTCTTCCTTCACAAGATCTTGCTTGTGGGTAAAAACTTGCAAACACTGTCACTCTCACTTCCAAAAACCAGACATCCACTGGGTTGTGGCAGTAGATTTCAAATACATCTAGTGTCAGGATGCTTCGTCAAGGATTTTGTCCTTTTGGGAAGAGGAGAGTGCATAGTCTGAGCATGGAGAGACAAGAGTGGAAAGTAAAAGTGGTCCAGATATTTCTATTTGGTAAAGATTGCTATCTCATGAAATTATGCAAAGGAAACTAGTGCTCCCTGTTGCCCATTAAAGGTGTAGGAAGGGGTGATGGTGTTAGGTGGCACCATCCCCCTGTTCCCCCATCACTTCTAGGAAGGGAGCTCCCAGGGTTTCTGCTGATGTTCCCTTAGACACACCAGGTCCTTCCTGATTATGGAAGAAAGGTGTGGGTACAATGGAAACAGCAAACTTATTGCCCCACACTTCAGCGTTCAGGAACAGAGCTGCTTGCAGGGTCCCCAGACAACCCTGATAGCATGATTTGCTCCCCTTTTGACCCACGTTCCCCCTTTTCACCCTAATTACCTTCAGACTAACTAACCCACCCCTCATTTCTTTTTTTTGCATTGGTCACAATTTTGCCGTGTCCATACCCGAATTTGTTGTTTCTGATACGGTTATTTGCTGTTTCTGATACGTAGGCAAGCTCATCTTCACACAGCATTGCTGATACAGTTCCCCAGGTACTGCTGCAGGCTCGGGTTCCCAAAAGGTCCCTGTTGCTCCTGTCCAGCTAGCTGTCTAATTTGGCTATGCTTCCCAGCACTATCTGTAGTTTTATTGGTTTCTTGCATTGTTATTTAATATGTTCAGCACTTTCTTGTGTCATACCTAGGAATTTTCCATTCCTGTTCAGTTATCTAGACCTCAGCCAGAGCTTTGTCATCTGCCTGAAGCCCCAGCACTCTTGGCAAGGATCCACTGGATGAAGGCCTGGTAGGCATGGAGGAAGTGTTGCATTGCTCCATTTATTTCAGTACTGATTAATCTAGTCTCTTTTGGCTTTCTCTATTACAAAAGTTAACTCTTCTATCTTATATTCTAATGAAACATAGTCCTTTGGGGTTGAAAATCCTTTTTGAGCTCTTCAAGGAGAACATACGCAGAACGTCTAGGCACACCTCTATTAGTCTTTGTCACAGATATTATTACTTCTCTGTTTAGGATCAGATTTCTCTAAGTCGTCTTTTGTCTTACTTCTGGAGACGATTTATGGCTTATGTCTCAGTGCTCACTCAGATCTCGTCCTGGAAAAAACTTGTGACAGGAGCAGCTTGTCTTAAAGTCTTCTAAGAGAAGCTGTTCTTTTGGAAAACATGCCTGCATTTGGAAGTATCCATCCAACAGACTTTGGTCAGATTACTTGTCATTCATTGCTGTCTAGGATAATGCTTTGCAGCTCAGCCTTATTAATTCTCAAATGAGACTGAGTAATGCTTTAGAAGGATGCTTAGCTTGATCTACCTGTGCCTCGTTCTGCAGCAACACGTCTACTGTTTTAGATGTGAACAAGAGGAAAAAGAGCACCTAGTATTTCTTCAGTGACTGCTTACTTTGGCAGAGGTACAAATATTGAAAATGAGGATCTGTTGGGTCATTACTTGCATATCTTACTCAGCTCTTGTCTAGGGCTGAAAATTTTGCTGGAGAAAGGACTGAGGGAATACCTAGCAAAATTTCAGTGGTGTTCTTTTTTTTTTTTATTTTTATTTTTTTCTCCCTTATTCAATACAAATTTTCTTGCCTAAGTTAGGAACACCTGCATATAGCAAATATCCAGGGATGAAGCTTTTTGGCAAAAAAAACCCCAAAACCACCAACGCAAAACTGAAGCAACCAAAAAACCTAAAAGGTATTCTGGCTATTGCATCAAATGAAAGCAGATCGGGAGGGAAAACTACAAGAATACATTTCTTCCTATGTCAAAAAATAGATAAGAAAAGAAAGCAGAATTCCAAATCACGGTGATTAGGCATTACTTCTGTGAACTGAGGTTACCCCACACATCGAGCTTCAGTGAAAGGATAGCACAGTAATGGATGGATATGTGCCAAATGGCAGCTCCCTGTAGGTAAGAACCATTACAGCTAGCCTATGGAAAGAAATAATGCTTGGCTATCCATAAGTGCACCTGGAAAGCATCCATCATCATTACTTATATCGTGCAGGCTCATTAACATTCGGCTCACAGAAGCTAATGGCTAAAAAATCAATATTGCTAGTTGAAGAGAATGGGAAAGGGTCTTGTGGGTTTTTTTTTTTTTTTTCCTTCAGGCTGTTTGGAAGAGAGTGGTTTCTACCTTGAAACATTGTCCAGGGGGGTGAGAAAATGAACAGGGTAAAAAAAGGCAAAGAGAGGAACAGAAGTAAATTCCTATTGTAAGCTGTGAGCAGCAGGCTTTGAAAAGCTGTTCTGGTCTGTTTTACCACAGACAAATGGCTCACAATGAAAAAAAAAAAAAAGTGGAAGAAGCTTTCTCTAACCTTTTGGTTTGGCAAGAAATGGGTATTGTAGACTAGCTGGCCAGTAGTACTCACTTAAAGCATGTCCCAGGTGTCAACAGAGGGACAGTCACAGTGATGTGATGTGTTTTCTAGCTACGCTGATGGATTTTTCTCTTTTCCTTTTCCAAGACACTTTGGCAACTGTAACACAGATTGTTTCTCATATTCCTTGGAGCAGAGCAGCACTAGAAGATCCCTTTTGGATTTAGGGCCAACAGTTTCTGGAGCTGAAGAATATGTACAACAAGGAAAGGGAGAAAAGTGACCTCCAGTTTCTATCAGGTTTTAAAGCCAAAGCCCTAAAAGATACAGGATCTGTTTAAACTGGGATTTGTTTGTGGGAAAGCAGAGCCGCTTTTTGGGATTAACCATCCTTAGGCATAAACTGCAAGGATGCCAGGAAGGCATGAGGTAGCAGGGGATTTGGACAGTGCTGTGCAGCCCTGGTGAAGTGATGGTGTGTCAGTCTGCAGTAACATCTAACATTTAACATCTTGTTGGAAGAGTGTTCTTGACAGCAAGCTGTGTCTACCTCAATGGTGGGGAGAGATCAGAACCTCTGCAGAACAACCTATTGCATCTGTTTTATCACCGTGTGGATTGTCCTCTAGATTGCAAGCCCAGGAATTCGGTTTCAGGCATTACAAATGTGCTGTGGTGAATAACGTTGTAATTTAAACATTATCAGTGTGACCTGGAGGTGGTTCAGAGATCACAGATTGGCTGCTGAGTGGTAGAAATGGAAATAGTTAAAATTCTGATGTGTTTTTTGCATGAGTCAGTGCAAGATTGAGATGGTAGGTGTTTGAGTATCTGCATACCTTTTATTTTATAGATAATGTAATTATATTCTCACTCCAGCTCACCTATAAAAGAACCCAAATTTGCACAAAAAAACATCTTTAGCCCTTTTCTGCTGATCATTACTTAGCAAAGTCTTTCATACAAGAGGTTTGTTATCTTTAATAGCACTAAAATTACTTAAAGCAATTACCTGCATAATTTTAAACTCTACAGAGGTTATTAAAATATTCTCATGGCAACGGTAAAGAAATATGAAAATAAGTACAGACTAAATTGTATTTTATCTCAAAATGTCATTTGCCTTAAAGCATGTTTGGTCTTTAATTTCTAAGTAAGCAGTTTTACTTCCTGAACTGAATATCCTCCTCTATGTTTGACCTTTCACATTCCAGCATTAAAGGTGGGTCTGTTCCTAAAATAACCTTTTCAACCTCAAGAAAAAACAAACAAAAAATGTACTGAAAAGAACACCTGCATGGCCACCTAACAATGACATCCTTGGACAGAAATAAAGCTCAGCTTTGAAAATCTACTATTAAGTCTTTTCTTTAGTATGAAATATCAGAAAATAACTACTTAAAAGAAGACTTGATGTCATGTCCTGCATGTGGCTTTGATTATTTTTATTTCTCTTTAGACAGAAATTTCACAGAACACCCAGTGACATAGGTCATCTGAGGAAGAACTTTTCACTACTGAGGTTTATTATCTGTTGAGCTAGATTCCCACCAGACAGGGGGGAATTATGCAGGAATTTGTGGAATTATTAGAAAATCTTGTTGCTTAAAGCCCTGGAAAACGATGCAGTCTAGTAAGATGGTCTCATTGCTAGTCATGATGCATCCCTTATACTGGTGCTCTTAGGATTTCCATCTCTCACATCAACATACTAGAGCAATGTAGAACTGAAGGCGTGGCTTTTTGTATAATAATGATGTTGAAGGAAATTAGCATAGTTCTAATTAAGGGATGAAAGGAGCAATTATCTTAGAGAGTTTTGACTGTTATGCCAGAGACATTACCCCAGCAGACCTCCTGGAGCAGGGCAGGAACATATTCAAAGCACAATGCTACAGCATGACAATAGCATCAGTGATCATGAAAGCAAAATTAATTGAAATAATGGAAAAGCTAGAGCAATTATGTTACCATTTCATTTATTTTTACATGTACTGTTGAGATAGCACATTTGTAATATCTGCTGCAATTAATAATCTCCTCTTGCTGCACAGTTGTTATTAAACCAAGTACTTTCTTATACTATTTTTCATCCATTGAAGAGCCCGGTACTAGAAAACTTGTGAGGCAACATTTCTCCTAACTTCATGCGAAGTCCTAGGCTAGGTGTCAGTTTGGTCATGATGTGCTGCTTTTCCCCTGTTAAACTTTGACTTGAAATCAATTACAATCACAGTGGAAGAGCTAAAAGTTGCTGATTCAAGCAGCCCTTTTCTGGCAATTTTGCTCTTAATGCTTCCTTCCCTCCCACTTCCACAGATAAAAGCTGGCATCAGAGATCAAAACTTCCTCAAGTTGTTAAGCTTCTGGCATCTGCAAAGCCAAAAGTTCAGAGACCATGTCAAAATCATTACCTGCAATTGAATGAGAAGCAGGTTTTTTGTTCACGGTCATACAGGCAAGTGCTTTTTCTGTCATTTTCATATGGTTTCATAGAGTTTGAGGCCAGAAGGGGTGATTAGATCATCTAATCTGACTTGCTGTGAATTGCAAGTCATTGCATCCTACTTAGATTCTCCAGGTGACTTTGAACTCAAGCATTAATCTCCTCAGGCAACCAAACAGTTGGGAAATAGAATCAGGAGAAGTGGAAATAAAATTAATATCTGATGCTCCTGCAGTGGCAAGGAACTAATTCATAATGCTGGGTAAGCATCTGATTCTCTGTCCCAGTGCTCCAGAGAGAGCCAAAACCCAAGTGAACAAACCAATCCAACAGCTCTGAAAGTCCAGGACAGTACAACTGAGGGTGAAGTTTACTCCCAGGCATCAATATGCTAAAGTTTATCAGTGAGCTCTGACCCCAAGCTCGGCTGGCCATGTTCATGAGAATCAGAAAGCAAGAAAGCCTGAGTATGTTTAAATTAGAATAGGGTCAGACTGTCCAAAGCTAGTTTGAAGCCTGCCTTCTCCAAAGATATCCTTTATGAACAGGGTGACACCCTGTTAATCTTGCTGCAAGAAAACATCAACCCTGTTTCTAAGCTGAACTAATCTAATGTCGTCTTGTTAACAATTTTCATTTCACCTCTCCAAGCTAAAGTCAGCAGATTAAGGGCGAGTTTCAGTCAGGTAGCCCACAATTATACAAATTTTTGGGTACCACACGTGCCAATATACCCCACTGTTCCAGAAGAGCTAATGTTTCCTGTAGTCCTGTATAGTATCTGCCAGCTCTGAGGTCTCTGAGATACCCTAGAGCATCTCAGATACCTGTGTTTAAAGTGATTAATTAGACAACTGAATCCTGCTCTAGACTTCCCACTGTAAGACCCATATAATAGAAGTGGTGTAAATGGTGGTTTTTTTCAGTTTTTGTAATGAATAACACATAATATGTGTTATTTGATATTCTTCTATATAACACATTAATCAGGTCTGTAAGTGCAGTTCTAAAGGATTAAAAGGAACTAAATTAGGAGACTAATTAATCTCCATCCCAGAATTCAGACAAAACCCACACATGATCTTGAGACTCACAAACTCATTCACTTGTCAAATAACAAAACACATACATTAAAAAAGCAAAAACGGCATCAAACGTACACAGAATTTCTAGCGTGGCTCTCATAGCAAGGAAGACTGCAATAGTTTCAGAGGGGTAGAATAATTAAAAATGTTGAGTCAAATGGAACAATATGAAATTGGGGTTTTATTACTTAGCATTCGTTGCTATATAACGTCTTCTTTGATAGACTTTTTTAGACAATGATAACATTTTTAATGTGTCTAGACTTCAATGAACATTTGTAACCACCGCATGGGGAAGCTGGGGATTAGTACAGGAATCATACAGGAGATAAGGAACTGCATACAAGAGAAATAACAGTGTGTTTGGTTGAAAACTGGAGCATCAAGTAGGAGGGCTGTTATTACTGGAGCTCTACAGAGACACATCTTTACATCAAGGGTATTTAACTTTCAATCGCTGCCTCTAGAATAAAAAGTGAAATGATCAGGGGGTGAAACTCGCTGATGACATTGAGCAAGGAGGAGGACAAGGTAAGGTGAGGGAAGACTGGGGTGAGAGCAGAGGGTGGAGCAACCGTAGTTGAATGAAATTCAGCGCTGCAAAATGCAGTATCATTCACTCAGGAATGCATGACAAGCATTCAAACCACCTGTAGACAAGAAGGAAGACTTGGTTGTATTTGTTGATCTTAGGGTGGTTATGGGCCTTCAAGATTATAGTGAGAAAAAAAAATGGGATATGAGGGTATCTCACAGAAGGAATTTCCAGCAGAAACTGGGAATTATATGGTGCTGTAAGATCTGACTTAGAATGATAACATATGGTCCTATTCACACATATTCAAGAAGGGTGAGTTTAAATTGAAATATATGAAGGAGAACGTTAAAAAAAAAAAAGTAATAGCTTTGCTTATTTAATCCAGAAAACTGTAATTTAAGGGGAAGGAGAGTATATTGACACAATAATATGAAAGAGATTTTGTAACTATGTCAGGAGCTTTAACAGAAGATAGTTAAGATAAACACCTATTCCAGCAGAAGTGCAAAAAGCTTTAAAAGGACCATGACTACATTTCAACTGGATGTTTGAAGGCAGTTAACCTGCAGAGAGTTGTAGTTCTGGAATGATTTTTCAATAAAGAAAATAGGAGCAAAAATATAGTTTAATGTGGAGCCTAATGCATTTGGGTTGTAGTTCTAGTATGCAGTTACCTAAAATGCATGGGAAAGGGACCGGTTGACTAAAGAAATTTCCATTTTAGATCCTACATTCAACAGTATAATTTTTTTCTATCTGATCAGACAAACCTGTGGTTTGTTTGTTTGTTTGTATCTCTTATTTTTTAAATATTTTTTCATTCTATAACACATTTAGGCCAGAATTGATTTGGTCTTATCTATTTATATTCCTGGAGTTAATGACAATTGATGTTCTTTCATTTGAGTTTCAAAGGCATGAACCACATGATCAATTTATGCCTTGCCACAACTCACCTCAGGATACGATATATACCTGGCATCTAGTTCCTGGGTAACAGATCTTTAAGACAGCTTAATGACTGATGCAGCTGTGCAAGTGGTGATGATGAAAAGAAAATCCATATTTCAGCTTTCGCTCAAAATAGGGGACATTCAATCAGTAGTTCCAAGGGAGGACAAAGGCAGAAATGTGAAAGATTTTGGCCTCTGCTCATTTTTATAGATGTCAATAGAAATAGTTTATCTTGGCTCCTAGATTTACTCAAAGACAGGGAAAAGATAGCCTGTTTATTATTAAAAGAGTGTTTTAATGCCAGCTGGATGAGGTCTGAGATGTTACCATTTGGAAACACTACAAAGTGTCACTGACCTTTCTTTACAGAAGAAGATGAGAATGGCATACGTGTCAGATCTGTGGCAAGGAAAACTGGGAAAGTCAGAGAGACCACTTTGAGGTTAATGGCCCCAATTCACCGAGCTTTATGCACATGTCTGACTTCAAGCATGTCAGTGAGATGTGGATTTACATAAAACAAATCGCCTGCCTATGTTGGCCCCATTTTTAATGTTTGTCTGGGATGAGACCCAAAAAGGATAAATAGAGTAATTGCCTTGAAAGAAAAGTAAACTGTACAAAACTTGCTGTTAGTCACTGACATTATAAATGTTATCGGGGGTTCAGGTCTGCACAGAGCTCAGATCATTGGCCTCTCTGACTCATTCAGCTTACATTCAGGAATTGATGGTCATGGTCAACCAAGGAAGGCAGAGAAGTGGTTTATTTTGATTATTTTTTGAAAACTCATAATTTATTAAATTCTGGAATAGAAATCCTGCCAGATTTGTAGGAGATAGGACAAGTGAAAACATTAGAAGTCCACCTGAGATGCAATCTGCTTCAGTATGCAAACAGTCAACAGGGAAACTCCCATTACATGTGAAATTCCCGTGAAATGGTTAAATGAGTGTTTGCTTTGTGGATGCATGCAGCTAGGTTTCACTCTGGTTCTCTGGCCATGCTTGGTTATACATTGCAGTGTAGAAGAAAGCTGGGAGATGCAACTGAGAGAAAAGCCCTTATGAAAGTGCTTTGAGCCATGTGGTGTTAGGAGAGGACAATGAAAGGGAGTTATCCCAGGCAAACAACACTGATTGAGAGTGGTGGTAAGAAATATTGATTTGTGACTTGGTTTGAAATAGAAGTTTCATTTGTCTTTTAGGCAACAAAGTTCAGGGCAGCAGTGTTCTGGTGCAAATCAGAAACAAAATGGTCCTTAAGATAGAAAATATTGTGAACTCAGGCAGATGCTGGAGTAAAGATGGGATAAATTGGCTTTACCTGCTTCTCCCTGGGCATGTTGCTCTGAGGAGGTCTGCCACCGTACCTGTTTTCACAGGTGCTGTTAGTGGTCCCATAGTGGGCTTACCACAGTGATCCTCCCATCATTATTAGCACCTGTGTGGAGCCATGGGTGGCCAAAATTTGACGTTTTCCTTGCTCTCCAGTGTGCAGTATTCAACCACCACCTCCCATGGCAGGTAATTGGACACTGATGCCTTTTCTTTGAACTGATTGCTGGAGTACTGGAGGATTTTGTTAGGTGTTTTGTCTTTTATGTTCACATCATTTTGGCAGTTCTCCCAACTTAACAGTGATGCTTTTGAACCTATTTCTGATTTCGGTTTGTTTTTTTTTTTTTTTCTTTTTTAGAGAGCATACTCTCTGCTGGAACTCGATTAGGAACAGCTCTCCCTTTAAGCTACTTAAAGATGAATTTTAAGAAGCAGGAAGGGAAGGAAAGGAAGGAGTTACACCAGAATTCATGAGATAAGGTAAAGGGCAGTATTTTAATTTTCCTGTTTCTAGCATAGCAGCAGCCTATTCAGGCCAGTGAACTACACCTGGGAGGGAGACCATTTCTTTGACAAAGAGACGTGGTAGGTGGGAAGGAAAAAACCAGAAGAATTGTTCTCATATATTGGCTGAAACTAAAGCTCATACTGCAAAGAAGGGAAAGAAAGCAGGGAAACTTTTTGTTCGCAGGCAAAGGAGCTGAAAAGGTAAACTGTTTAGTAAACCCTTGCAGTAAGAGGTATGCAGACTCCTTTGTCCTCCAAGGAGATGTCTCCACAAGACAAGCCCGTGGCTGCTCTCAGCCAGTGCAGCAGAGGTTTTATGGCTCTGGAAGCTTGCAGGGTAGCTCAGTCCCACAGATGATTCAGACTGCTGAGCTCTGAGGTACTTTCATTTCAGGAATCACTACGAAATGAGGCTTAGTATTGCAGCATTGAAATACTCAGGGAAAATCTATTAAGGCAGAGCTAATTCAGCTGCAGGATGGGGTTAGCAGGCAGCACAGCGAGGAGAGCAGGAGACTCTAATTTACGCAAACTATCTACCACAAGCAAACACACCAGGGGTGTCATTTAAATGGTCTCTTCATTCTAGCTGTGTTACCAAAACCAGCAGCATAAAAAAACCCTAATTTGTGGATGATACTAAATTAGGGGGAGAGTCTGGTGTGACAAATGACAGAATGGCTGCCCAGGGGACCTGGATTAATTTGAAGACAGGGCTAAAAGACACCTCATGAGGTTCGGCAAGGGGAAGCACAAAGATCTCTTCTTAGGGTGGAGTAACCAGCTGGGAGCTGATTGCCCAAAAAGCAGCCCCACTGGAGAGGGCCTGGGGGTAACAGGGGGTGCCAGGTAAAATGTGATGCAGAAATGCACGCTTGCTGTGGTGAGTCACATCTGCATGTCCAGGAAGCAGAGGAAATTTATTCCCCATGCTTGGTGCTGCTGGGGCTGTACCTGGGAAACTGCTTCCACAGATGGAGAGGGGTGTGGAGAAGACCTAGTGAAGGGTCACCTTCCAGGCAGGGCTGGAGCAGTGTGCTGCAGGGGTGGTTGAGACAGCTGGGCTTGCCAGGGCTGGTAAACCAACAGCAGCCTGCAGTTCCTGGAAAGGAGGAGCTGAGGCCTTTCTCTGTAAAGGCAGAGGAGGTAGCAAGGGTACAAAATGCAGGTTGGGAGGCTTAAGCTGGGTTTTAAGTAAGCTTTTCTTTACCGGGCAGGTGGTGCAGCCCTGGGAAAGATGCCTAGAGCTGCAGTGAAGCCTGTCTGAGAAGGTTTTGAGACTGCTAGGTGAAGCCATGGCTGAGTGGATCTGTGTTACTGATGGTCCTGCTTCAAGCATGAAATTGGATGAGAGATCTCCTCTGGCTGGCATTTCGATGACTTTGTGAAGAAGCCAGAAGAGTGATCTGTATGTTTTATGCTTTAAGTGTCACTGTAAAGTGTTATACTAACAAATTTTTATATTTAAGCAATAATGCCAAGGCTCAGGGCCTTTTTTTGCAGGGATTAATGATTGACTGGAAGAGTTGATGGCTTGAAGCAAGACTGCAGGGCATTAAGACAGTTGGCCATCAGTTTCATGAAAAATACCCAAGAGTGAGGTTGTTATTGCAGTTGGAAGAGCATGTTTTAAGAGGTACTAAGTTATGGGTTTGCTGTCATTTTTTATTTCCTTTGCTGTGAAATTATTTCTAAGAGAATGGGAGAAGTATCAAAACAATTTCTCAAAGGTGTCAGGAAGCAGAGCAGAGATGTGGAAGTGCCTCAAATGGTTAATACCAGAGATGGATGAAAGTGATTTGACAAGCATTTCAGGAATTTTCTGCATGCTCACTGCAAGAGGTCATCTAATATGAATGATTCTCAAGCAAAATTTTTAAAGGTTGAACAAATGTAGCCATTAGCAACTTCAACCAACCTTGAAAAGTTATTTGCAGAAATTTATCTCAGGTTTTCTGCATTTATTTGTAAGCAGATTTTGCTTGTTTGCTTTTTAAAAATTATTTTGCTCACCATTCAAAATTATTCAGTGATGTTTTCTGTGAGAAAGTTCTCTGTTATGCACATAAGGTTACTGTAATAGTGGCTTTCAAGATTTGCTCTTCTAAATTTCCCATTTATGTTTTGCCTTTCTTTTTCCTGAGCATTCCTGTGTGTGGACATGAACCCGGGAGGAAGTCTGCAGAAAATCACTAACTGGCTCTGTAAAACCTGTTCAGTGATTTTGTGCTTTTCATTTTAGCAAATGTTTGAGAAGACTTGCCAAGTTGAAAAAGTAGAAGGCTTAGATGAAGAGAGACAAATAAGATGATTAGAGAGCCCCTATTATCTCTGTCTGGTACAATGGCTATATTCTGGGTCAGGGGCTACATAGCCACATGTTCTTTTTCTGTTGTCCTGCCCTCCATCCCTCATTTCAGGAACAGGATTGCATCTGGCCTTGTATGAAATGTTTGTGTAGAAGTAATAGGAGATGGCAGTACCATTCCAACTTCGCTTACATAAATTGCACTGGTGCTTTACTTGGTGTGCCAAATACTTTGTTTGTTGGATTATCTTGGATATGTCTGTGAGCTCTTTCTGGAGTCATTCAAAGATATGGTCTGTTGCTATAGGCTCATGCTGCCATTCCAGGGAGTGAATGCAAGTTTGAAAGGAGGATCCAGCTTCCCTGAGCTGTGGGATGATGTGGTGCAGGTCAGAGAGCCTGAAACTAACTGAGACCAAAGGAAACCTAGAAACTTGGGTCTGGCTGTGAGAAACCAAGCACAGCAGCATAGCAAGTGTTTGGTTCGGGGTTGCACTAACTGGCGATAGAGCCCAGTGGATGTTTCTTTCCAACCATGTGTTACAAGAAAAATCAGTAGTGCTTTAGTGAGCAGTTTCACTGGAAAGCTGAAGAAGCCCTTCCCAACATCATAGCTTGATGTGGTGCTGCATTCACAGAAAAGGGACTCCGGCAGTGCAGCAGGGAGAGTAGGAGGTGCTAGCAGTTAGACCTAACGATTTTCAAACTGGCTGTGCTAAACTAAACCTCTCTGTTCAGCACTTGTCTCCCCTTCCACTTCAGCAAAAGGGACCTGAACAGGATTTCTGAATTTTTTTCTCTATTGCTGTCAGTCACAGCACAGTCTGCGCACCCCTGTGTAGCTTTCCTTCCGATTGTGCCTTTTCAGCATTGCCACATGCATGGTGAGTGTTTTCTTCTTTTCTGTCCTTTCTCTTGCAACATCAGGTGCTGATCACTTCTGGAGGCAAAGACCTAACTTGATGGACTAGGGATAAGACATAATCTGACAAAGCCTTGGCCCCAATTATTTCTGCCTGATGATATTTCTCTGATAGAAATAAATCACTTGTCATTTTTTGAAACCCTATACATTTGTCCCAAGAAATGTGAAGCTAGCTGCAGTTCCCTTGCAGCTGTCTCATGGCAATCCTTTATGCTGCCCATGGAATTTCATTTTGCTACTAAGCTAAACAATGAAAACTAAACTTCCTTCTTTTCCCCTTTTCCTTTTAATTCCTCAGGACAGATATAGTTGCAAAAAAAATCCTCTCATCCTGTTTTATCATTTTGCTATTATCTTGTGCAAGATGAACATCCCAATAGGTACATAGTATTTGCTGTAACAAGTCAGTGTGTTTGTTTATGCAGTTCCCAGAAGAATATGAAACCTTTTGAAATGCACATCCTTTTTGGTACTTCAATGTGAGAGTGAGGAATAGAGTTCATATCACTGCACTTTAACTATAGGAGGTATGTAAACAAGACAGTAACTCTCAAATAGTCTGCAAAGCCTCCCATGGAAACCTCATCTCCTTTATCATAGGAGCCACCTTAAACTAATCAGAGCAATAATTTACACAAGGATGACGTCTCTGTGAATATTTAATGAACGTGCTTTTGGGGCATATCTTTGCCAGTATGCAATGATGTATGCTTTGTATTTTATAAAGTGTAATTGATAGACATAAACAACCCATAATCTGATCCACTTCAGCTGCTTTTCCACCTCTACTCAGCTGTGCAGTAAAGCCTCTGTGCTTGGCAACCATGCAGGTAATGCCCAGGGCAACATTTGTGCGGTGGGTAAAATGCCAGTAGGGTGGAATGGGACATGCCCTTCTCTCTGGTGTAGCACAGGACTCTGCCCTCTGTGGAGCACATTGTGTCACCTCTGCAAAAGGATAATTATTTCTGTGATCACTGTGCTCCAGGGATGCTTTTTGCCTTGTTTATCATCAGTCTAGTACAAAGCTCCTTATACAATATTGCCTTTGCCTTCAGCATTGTAGTCAATGGTTTTCATTGGATTTCAGTCCTTTGTGATGATTCCAATATTTATTGCAAATCAAACCATTCTCTTGCATTGCACTGCAGGAAAAAAGTCAGACTTCTATCTGTTGCTGCTATACTGCCAGTACATCTGTGTCGGAAGTATATTGTAACTTTGGTGGCTTGGCTTTTCCTAGAGCTCTACATTCATCTCTTCTAACTGATTTTGTTCTTTGCAGCCTGCTGGTTTTGGCTGGAATTTTCTTCACAGTAGCTAGTATGGGGCTGTGTTTTGGATTTGTGATGGTAACTGTTGATAACACAGGAGTGTTGTTGTTACTGCTGAGCAGTGCTTACACAGAGTCAAGGCCTTTTCTGCTCCTTACACCACCCACCAGGCAGGGGGTACAGAAGAAGCTGGCAGGGGATATAGCTGGGACAGCTGACATCAGATGACCAAAGGGATATTCCATAACATATGACATCATGCTCACTGTATAAAGCTGGAGGAAGAAGAAGGAAGGAGGGGGGATATTCAGAATTATGACAATAGTCTTCCCAAGTAACTGTTATGCATAATGGTGCCCTGCTTTCCTGGAGATGGCTGAACACCTGCCTGCCCATGGGAAGTGGTGAATGAATTCCTTGTTTTGCTTTACCTATTAAACCGTCTTTATCCCAACCCATGAGTTTTCTCACTTTTACACTTCTAATTGCCTCCTCCATCTCATGGCGGGGGAGTGAGCAAGCAGCTGTGTGGGGTTTGATTGCTGACTGGCGTGAAACTGTGACACCATCTTTGGATGCCCTCTCTTGTCTTTGTTTATTGCCTCTTATGAGTACTAGGAAACATCATATGACAGATCACGTGACAGCAGTAGGTACTGTGTCTCCATCAAATGCATTGTTAAGCTGTGGAGCTCATTGTCTGATCTTTGAATGTTTTGGGTACCAAACTTTCTGATGGGTTCAAAGAACAATTGGACGAAGTTACGAAGAAAAGCCTGCTGAGGACTCTAAGGTGCAAAGGCATTTCTGTAAACCAGAGAGCCACAAGGTCGTTGAAGCT
>NW_010244190.1:40272-50894 GCF_000690775.1 Eurypyga helias
AGCGTGATTGGGGCAGGATCATTACCTACCTACCTTGCTCTTTTATATCCACTTGAAATACCCATATTAGCCACTGACAGGAGTCAGAATCCAGGCCCAGAGGAGTCATCCTCATGCTCTGATTCTTTACCTTATTCT
The DNA here is from genome assembly GCF_000690775.1 of Eurypyga helias. Lineage (NCBI taxonomy): Eukaryota > Metazoa > Chordata > Aves > Eurypygiformes > Eurypygidae > Eurypyga > Eurypyga helias. Next base: position 40,411 of record NW_010244190.1, read on the forward strand.
TTCAAGAGCTTCTCTCTCTTTGAATACCCGAAGACATCACTCCTCCCTTTCTATTTGTTTTTTGAATTGTTCTTCTGTTGACTCCTTTTAACTATCTTTTATCTTTTGAGCTAAAGTTGTGCTAAAATAGAAATTCCACCTGCTGTTACTCAAGATGTGGATCTTTACTTTGCTAATAGTACATGACAAGTAAAATTAAAATAAAACATAACCGTATACAGGCAAGCCCACAGATATAGCACCCTGGTTCTACTTAAATTGCCATGTTTTGTTTTGGGGTTTATTTTTGGAAAGGAGTGGGTCTGTGGGCAGGTTTTGAAGAGGTTAGTGTTGTGTGTCTGCTTGCATAACAAGGTGGACCGCTCATCTTGGCTTGAGCATGTTTCCTTTCCAACATGGACGTTGTCTAGCTCCTTCATGTATCTGTCTGTGATAGTCAGTGTTGTGGATATTGTGTATTTCATCTGCAGGAGAAAATGACTGGAAAAAATACTAGAGAGCAAGTAAGATCCTATCAGCATGGGTAATTCTGGTACTGAATTTTCAGTGTCTTGTCTATCCTTTTTAGCAGGCCTTTGGAAACAGAGGTCCTCTTCACAAAGGCAAAGGGGAACACTTCATCCTACTAGGCACTCTCCTTAATACCCCTGAATAAATCTTTTTTTTAATGATAAAAGAGGAATACTGTACTTGGGTATTTAAGGACTCCCATTTTAACTCTCCCTACACTCTCTTGAAGTGTTTTCTAGACAGCCTTGAGTGACAGAGATTGGGAAGTAAATAGGAGTGGTCAAAGCAACATGGCTTTGTTCACTGAATGAGCTGGGTTTTTGTTCAAACCCCTCCTTTCTCCTCTGTATTAGTAACTTGAATTATCACAGCTGAGCGCTGAGCAGGGATTGGTCTGATTCTTACAGTTTATGAACTGGGAGTGAAGCACATTGATGCACGAGTATTACATGTGTGTGGGTTCATGCACATATTGTGTGTACATAAAGATACATTTGTGTTTTGTTGACGCAAAATCCATCCACTGGCTAAAAAAAGAGCGAAGTTGATGACTCTACTTTCTCTTTCCAAAATTGCTCTATTATGTCAAGTTGTAAGATGTCATATGAAAGGCAGACATGGAAAAATACCCTCCATACAGGCCGAGAGTAATAAATTAATGAGCTATAAAAAACAAAATAACAATAATGTTTTCTGCATCTGAGACTGGAAGCCTGGCTCTCAGCATCCAAAACCACCATCCTGAAACTCTTGAGCTAATGGCAAGTGTCTCTGTCATGTTGCAGTAGCAAGTCTCCTCTCCTTGCTTATCAGCCACATCACACTCGAGGGAAACATCATGTTAGAAGCCAGGAACTCTCATAAAGTTTCAAAGGCAGTATAAACCCTGCTGCCTGGATGTATAAACTACTATGTGAGGATAGTCACCCTGCTAAAATATGTCTTGGGAGACCAATAACGGTTCCAGATCTCTTAGGTCTCATCTCTGCTTCAGCTGCCCATTGTGGAAAAGGGTAAGCTTTTCTATCCTATGGGGGTCTTGTGAACAGAAGTGCATTACAGGCTACGAAGAGCTCATTGCCCAGGGCACTGGAGGGACATATAGATGTATGGACTGTGTACTTCTCAATATTGTCAAGAAAGGCAAGGCATCCCCAGGGAATGAAACACATCCTAGTGCATGTGATTGTACTTAACTCTAAAGTGACCTGGACTTGATCCTGTTACGGTGGTCACTTTAAACCAGATGGACTGCTGACATTATGCATTAGGACACCTTTCTGTGCTTTAGCAGGTAATTTGATCACTAGTCCCACGCAGTGTCTCACATATTGCTGCTCTGTGCTCACCTCAAATTCTATCAGCTGGACTAATTAGTTCACGTTCACTCAGGAGTCTGAATAGGGAAAGGGCTCTAATTCTGGTTGTTTCTGATCCATTAAGCTGAGATTTTAAAATTAAGCTTTCTTTTCTCTCCTCTCCTTAAAATTGTCAGTGCAAATAGAAGTGTGTTTCATGTCGACTCTTTATATGGATGTGCAAAGAAGGCACTAAAAATTCATTTTTTCTAAAAGGCCAGTGCCTGGGTCTTGGACATTCTCTGGCAAATATGCACATTTTCAATCAAGGCATTTGCAAAATGATAAGGCAGCCAGATTCAAAGAGACAGCAGTGGTTTTATCCCAGACAGGCAGTGCCACTGAACTTTATTTAATCTTAACCATGCCTGAAAATACAACCGTAACCTCAGAAGAGAGCAAATGGCACTCTCTGCCCCAGATGCCTCAGTCAAGAGCTTGGGTTGAGAGAGCTTTTATGTGCAGTGCGCTGGGAGTCTCAGTCTGGCCTGACGGGAATTTACCTTCTGGATCTTCCCCAGATTAGAATGATGCTACTTTAATTGACAGGATCAAAAGCAAAGCTTAGGCTGGCAGTCAGCCAGCCATTTCCTTCCTCTCCCTACAGTTACCTCCCTGCTCGTGGCAGTGCTGGTGATCAGGGCACTTGCCCATGTAAAATAAACATTTATCTTTATTTAACACCTTCCAGGTAGGTTCCTGCAAAGCTGCTGGTTTTATTCAGAAAGGACAACACAGCTCCTTGAAAGCTGAAGTGTTTGGAAAAGTCTTGCATGGTGTGAAGGGTTGTTTCTGAGGCCACGACTGCAAAACCTCAGATGTTTAAACCCTCTCGTTGCCATCTGCAAAGAACTCATTCTTTGATTTCCTTTTCCCCTCTTTGCTCGGGCATTGTTGTCAGGAGACTCTGCAAATGTCAAAACCATTATCAGTCACAAGCAAGCAGGCTCTTAATTGAACTTTTATTCTCCTGTCTAACTTGCTGCACTCTAAAGAAAAGGCTGCATTGCTGGCATGGAAATGGCCTTTTGGAAGTCACTGACTGTTAAAAATAAATCATCTAAAATTGGGATATATATATGTATTTTTCCCTATTCAGACATTTCTTTGGTGTTTATGTATACATGTACAAATAAGGATGTAGATTTTTATATGTTCATAGTATCTGCTTGTGTTTACTTACATATATAAAAATAAAAGATAGGTCCAAGTGTTTGAATACACCTTCCCTCTTGCAACTTCACTCGGGCGTATAGCATCTTCCAGCTCATGAAGCATACTGTTGCTTTGTGACAGGAGCCCACAGAAAATAAATAAAAATAGGGTGGAAAACAGTGTGAAATAACAGTCTTGTTTGCTGCCTTGTGCTGTCTCCATCCTTCTTTTTTATCCTTTGTTCACATTGTTTCCCTTCTCCATTTATTTTGATCGAGACATGACAGGCAGACCTGATACTCAGCTGCCTTAGTACATAAATGTCTCTTTGGATGATGCTATGCTCCAAACAAAATTCAGGGCAATTGGAACAAATATCCTGAGTCCATTATTAGTCCTTCTGCTTTATTAGGACATTTTTTTCCCCTTTATGTCTCCCGAAGTGGTTAGCTCAGGTCTTGTCTGATATGCTTTGACTTTAGGAGTCTGCTGGATTCTACAAACACTGTTTTTGCCATTGATCACCCAATGGACTCTGAGCCATTAGAGCTTCCTCTGATTTATTTCTGCCATACAGTCTGACTGACCGTCCAGGTTCTGTGCTTTTGTATTGTGCTTTCTATTCCACAGGAATTCAAAATGCCTTACAAAGAAATAACATAATCCTGACCATTTAGGAACTAAACCCAAGGCTTTTTTGTATCTCTCTGAATAGCATCTCTTTCCAAAAAAGCTGAACTTATTTTTAATAGTACGCAACGTCTTCACAACTGAGCAGAAAAAGCTTGTGAAATACTTCTCATTTTAGTTCTATTCAAGCTTGAGGTCAGGTCTGTAAGAAGGCCATTTTGGGGTACTCAGCTTCAAGCAGTCTCTGATTTGTACTGTATTTGTATTGAGCAGAGATATTTGCAGTCTCCGAAACAGGACAAAGCAGAGTTGTCGGCTGAACGTGCGTTTCGGATGGTGTGTGCAACAGAGAGCCTGAGGCTTGCAAAGCGCTCTTGCAGGAGGGTGCAAGAGGCAGAACTGACCTTACTGTTTGCAATCCCCATCAGACGTGCCGGACATGAGCCCTTGTTATGGACAGTAGGTCTGTTAGTCTAATCACAAGCAACTGCTCGGTCCCAGCTCACTCTCCCACAGCTTCTCTGAGATTAGTGGAATCCCCACTGGTTTAACCCCTTAGCCTCCTTTGCTTGAGGCCTCAGTATTACCAGTTTGCATCCCACAGATTTACAATAGCAGGAAGCATAGGCTATTTATTATATACCCCAAAAACCTTGGCCGAAGATCTGCTGCCAGGCAGGTTTAAGAGGAGAAGGCACACTTCTAAGACAAAGTTGCATTTTGGTACCCCATGGAAACTGCTTTTTTCCATGTGTGTACAGTGAGGTGGTGTGTTAGGAGTTAGCAATTTCCCTTCCCTGTCACATGTCAAAATCACTGGGGAGGTTGGAGAGTCCATGTCAGGTAGCTCTGGCAGCAGCTGTTTTGGAAACTCCAAGGGGAGAGCAGGCCAAGTAGTAAAGTACAAAGAGAGGGACTGCAGCATAGACACCATCTTTGTGAGAAATGTCCAAGAGACTTGGCTTTCCTCAGTGATGTCTCTCGCCGGAAAAACCCCCAAATTCTTCAGGACCATGCCAGAAAACCCTCCCAGATGTGATTCCTAGTGTTCCTTAGGTTTCATCACAATGTCCCACAGTTTTTAAGGGAACTGCTCTAGAAAGAATATTCTGGCCCAAGTCAGAGAATCAAAGAATAGTTTGGGTTGGAAGTGATCTTTAAAGGCCATCTAGTCCAACTCCCCTGCCACGGGCAGGGAGAACTTCAACTAGACCAGGTTGCTCAAAGCCTTATCTAGCCGGCCTTGAACGCATCCAGGGATGAGGCATCTACCACCCCTCTAGGCAACCTGTGCCAGTGCTTCACCACCATCATAATAGAAAGATTTCTTCCTTCTGGAAGTAAGAAGGTGTAAATTACCTTCTTTTAGTTTAAAAACATTATCCCCTGTGGTATCACTACAGACCCTAATAAAAGTCTATCCCTATCTTTCTTATAAGCCCCCTTTAAGTACTGAAAGGCTGCATCAGAGCGTTCTTCAGTTTTCCCCCTCTACTCTCCTGAACCAGCCCATATATTGCAGTAGAGGGTCACTAGCAACCCTCTACTAAGGAGCTAAGCAGCTAAGGAAAATGGCAGACAGACAGTTCCAGAGCTGTAACAGCTTTGCTGTTAGCAACAAGCAGTTGTTCTTATTTCTCCCTGCATGTTACACGAGGCAGGAGTTAAGAAAAGTCATGTACGTGGATTTTTTTAACCTGTGCTACCCACAAACAATAATTAAATCTTGACACGTACTTTAATTAGGCTTCTTGCCTTTTCTTGGGTTGCAGTTCACAAAGTTTTTTTGGTTTCTCATGGGTAACCATAGATACCATGCATGAGGAAGAGGCAGGGAGGAATATTAAATATGCCTCAGTTCTGTGTAAGAGCTCTGTAGGTCCTGTAACTTACACAGACTCTTTTTTTTTTTGGGTATCTTCACTAAAAAAAATCTTTCTATCACTTGATGGCAGTAGAGCTATAACACAAATTTATAGATACTGATGCTGCATGGATGCATCGAAGGAAAGAACCCCTCATATTTATGTTTGCCCATATATTTTTCTATGGACTTTGTTTTGTATTATAAGTTTTAAAAAGACATAAGGCATAGGAAAGCCTTGTATTTCCAGAAGGGATTAATGCAGAAGATATTTCATTCATTTGCAGCCGTCGTAAATAACAGTAGGTACAATGAAACATCCCCTAAATTTCTTCAGCTTCGAGTTTCTCCAAACTCGGCAAAAGTAAAATCAACTTTCTTATTGTATTTTTAACTTCTGTTCACATAATTTGCTTTCTGTTGTTAGTGCTGTGGTAAAGGCAGCAGCTCCTGTAGTTGCGATCCTGTGAGCTTTTACGCTACTGGCAACACTACTGCTTTTACAGTCAAAATACACATATTAAATGCCACAATACTGATATCAAGCTACTCCCAGCTCTCATATCCTGACACTCAGATGACAAATAGTAAATGCTGAAACCTCTTTGTAGTAGTCCTCCCACAATCTAGATTAAAATAATCTTGGATAAAATCAAGACTACCCCCTAAATGCCCTTTTTCCCTCACTCTGGAAAGTATAGCAGGGTCTGTCTTTACCCATGGTATAATAAAAATCTGGCTCCATCCCCTAGAGTCCAACCTGCAATCCATCTCATGTTTAATACTGCACTGAAGATGCAGAATTGTGAACTAATTGCCAAGTAGCTACGCACTAAAATGTGAGCTAGTTGCTTTGCTTGTGTTTTTACCCAAGTGACTGGCATGTGTTAGCAACTCTGCTGCCTGTGGCACTGAATGCGGGGTGTACCTTGCCAGAACCAAGCTTTTATTTTGTTGCCTAGATTCTCTGCGAGTTCCAAAATATTTCCTTGCTTGGAGTTAGGAGCATCCAATTTCATGAGCTGTCCAAACCTCCTTGTTCAAAAATGGCACTGCCTTCTAGAGGGAAAGCACTTCCCTGTTCAGCAGCACTGATACCGGTGCTGATTGCTCTTGGACTTTTACGTTTTTACCATACTTTGATGTTTCAATTAGATCAATCTTTTTTTTTCCCTCTTTTTTCTTAACTTCCAGTCCTAAAATGTTTTGCAAAAGTAGCTGGCAGTTGCACAGCTGCAACATTTCACTGCGGAGGGCTCTCCATTTCAGACACTGCCAGCCAGAAGCAGAGTAGCCCTGCAGAGAGCAGGCAGCATTTCATGGTAGCCTCTGTCTGTAAGCCTGGGAGCTATGCTGACTGACATCCTCTCCTGCCTTCGAGCGTTTTCCCCTGACACAACGGTTTCGCCATTCCTTCTCGCTCCTGGGTGGCAGTTTTTGCTCCGTTCACCCTCTCAGATGGTATTTTTGCAGGGGCGTATCCGAGCGCCTCACTGGCAGAAGCAGGGGTGCAGACCCAGGTCTGCTGCTGCAGGCAGGGCACCTCCAGCCCCAGCGAGTCCTCCCTCACCCTTTCCCCATGAAGCTGCCCCAGACATCATTGCTTATGCTTTCTCTCTCTCTCTCTCTCTCACAGTTATCTCTGGTTCAATTAATATTTAATTCTTACACTCGCTGGGACAACCTGAACTGGGGAGACAAAGGAAAGAAATCTTGTTCCAGGCTGTGTCGGCAGCCTGCTGAGCAGCTGCCTGGGGAGGTGGAAGACACAGAGTAATTTCTTCCTTCTAAATCAGGCAGAGATGGACTTGAAAATATCTCCTGTCACAGACATGGTTTAGATATAAATGGATTTAGGATTTTGTTTTCTTACCCTCGCCTCCACTATTCAGAGAGAAAAGAGACGGGTGATTTCTGCTCTCCTAGCTGGTAGGTATCAGCATCATCTGTTGCCCCCTTCCGAGCTTTATCCTGCACTGAAAAATGCTTTAGCAGGGCTCTTTACTGATCTAACCCTGAGACATTTCCCGTGAGGACACAAGTTCATTCAGCGGACAGAGCCAAAGCACTCACCTTGCAGAGCATCTCTCTGAGCCCTTGTCCTTGCGCTGAGCTGCTGCTTCTACTTCTGGACTGAAGCAATCCCCACTTAGCAGGACCTGTCCTTTTTTATTCCCCATTACTTTGTTTAATCCACTGTTAAGTGAGGCAAGCAAGGAAAAACAACCCCTCTTGATATCAGGTGAACAGCTGTCATTTCACTCCAAGGTATTTTGACATTAATAATGTTGGGAACATTCAAATAATGGTGCCAAGCGAATGGAGCAATATTTAACTTTCATTTTACCTTGATCTTATTACGTTTTAGAAAGCCTATTACAGAACAACTGCTTTCTTGTTTATGAAAGAAAAAGAGGAAAAATAACCATAATTTTAGAACCTGAAATGGCTAAAGACAACACAGAGATTATTTACCCCAAAACAACAATCTCAACTTTATCTACAGCAACTTTATAGGAGCTGCTGCAGCCTTTCAGTTATCTGCATTTTATGTCTTGTGAGGACTTTTACCATAAATTCAGACATTTGCAGATCCTTTATCTGTCATAAGAAAGTGGTTGGTAAATGAGTGAAGTGCTCCAGTTCCCAGGGATGTTATGATCCAACATCTGCTGAAGTCCATGGAAAAACTCCCCATTGACTTCTGCCAGTTCTGGATCAGGCACTTTTGAGAAAGATGGAAAAGGCAGAATATTTTTGCCTCTTTATCATTTAGCAGTAAGACAGCTGATAGTCTGAAGCCCCTTCCCTGTGCCAATGTAATTACACTGGACTCAAGCCTTCACTGAGATGGAGTTAGACCAAGAAATATTAGGACTAGCTATCTGGGTAATGAATTATGTTTGTCCTCAGGAAATGAACTCCTGCGATGTACTTCAAATCCCTGCAGGCTGTGTGAGCCAATCTCTCCAAATCATTGCTTTATAGACAACTCTGCTGGTTCCAGTCCCTTCGGAGGGGCTGACCTTCCTGCACTAAGCTCAGACAGTACCTGAATATATTTAAAAAAAATATTACTGAATGTGTCCAATTTCCCCCCCACCCCCCCCTTTCATAGAAAAGCATTAGCTGCCTCTGTTTAGATGCCTCCTGAAATGATTTTTGCTGTGACAAGCCCAGGCTTCTCCTAGGCGAGTCCCCGGCTGCCGTTTGCCATCAGCACTAGTTCTGGGGTACCGCTGCTGAGCTGCAGGCACAGTCAGTCTTGGGACTGATTTCTTCCCTGTGGCATTGTAAATACTCACCGTGTCTTCATAAAGCAACTTGACAGGAATCCACCAGCTGTCTCTGCTGAGGATGATATTGTTAAACAACTAATTTCTTGTGAGGTCTTCCATAGGGAAAAAAACCCTAACTTTCTTTCTAAAAGAAAGGGCAAATGGTCCTGGCTAGTGCCAGTCACCTTTCTCCATCAATTCCACTCTTCCCTCATTTTCCACACTGAAGTTTGAGGTTAAGCTGAATTCCCCATTAAAAACAGTCATTTTCACCACTCCTTGTCCCAGCCCCCACCTTCCTCTTCAGCTCATTTGTGGCAATGCCATCTGTTAGGATGGAGCTAACTCACTGCACTCAGAGTATCTAGCCCTGACTAGATCCAGTCTGAATTTGCTCAAGCTGTCCTACAATAACCCTAAGTTATTAAGAAATTCCTTATGCCACCTCAGGCTCGAGCACATGTCTTATGAGGATCATTTTTTTAAGTCAGGCACCTTTAAATGCATCCTAAATTTCAAATCATGAGATTAATAGTGAACATTTCAGGGTCCAGGCTTATTTTACAATTTCCAGTACTCTTCTAGTGCTTTTTCCCCTGAAAGTTACCATAGAAGTGTCAATTTTCCAGGGAAAAGGCTAAACAGTTTGATATTTTCTCTTTATTCTTAATTCTTTCTGAATACTTGTAACCAACTAGATTTCCTAGAAAATAAGCCAGTTTTGGCTAAGGGTAATGAAAGGACATCACACACATCTCAGGAGGCCTGAAGCTGATAGACTTCTGAGGCTGATAGTGTTTGTCTTAGGATAAGGCACGAGACTTAAAGTGCCTTTCAATAGGGAAAGGGTTTAGGGCCCAAGAAAAGGAAAGTACAAGGAAATACTGAGGGCTGTTCCCTTGTTCTTTGTATGTGCTGTGGTCCCTGTGAACCCATACTCGGTCAGGGTTTAGAGGTGAGATGTGTGTCTGTGGACTTGGAGTCATGTTTAGTATGTTGAAGCCAGGGTAGTCACCAGGGTTTCGTGGATAATGGAGCAACCTCTGAATCAGCATCTGGACATTGTGTTACCTGCAAAAAAAAAAAAAAAAAAGAGCGCACTGTAAGCTGTTGCAGGTAAACAGCTCAGTCATAGCCTGAGTTTGGGGTACGTCTTTCAGTTTATGTCTGCCTCTCCTCCCTCTGTTCTCCTTACTCCCAATCCAGATCACTAAGCTCTGGCAGATTTAATCCTCTAAGTCATCTAATAGACTGCTACACCAGCTGCTAGTTATATCCCCATGTTGGCACCCATGCAACTTTCAGTCTCGGGGATGGGAAGGAGTTGCATCTCTGGACTCTGAACATCTCTTAGATCTCTTAGGAGCCCTCTTTGCTGTTACCAAAGTTCTTGGCCTCTGCTTGTTCACACAAGACCCTTGAAATACTTTTGTTCTTTTCTGCTGGCTTCAAAAAGCAGACAGGCATTTACTTTAGAAGGAAAATCCGAACGCCTTTAGAGCTGTATCATTGCTATTCTGGTGATGTCTCTTCTATGTCTCCATGGACTTAGCAGGCAGAAAGTCTTCTGGCAGGCTGAGCTTTACCTCTGGTTCAGAGTTAACAGCTCCTTACATAAAGTCCACTGAGAAGGGGAAAACTCAGGAGAAAAAGGTATTATTTTATTTTTTTTAATAATTGGCCTATTTC
>NW_010244190.1:50907-53656 GCF_000690775.1 Eurypyga helias
AATGAAGCCTATCCTTTCACACCAACTTTTCCATAGATCTGAGCAGGGACACATTGTATTCTTAGCCCTCCACCACTCCCAGCTGGAGCTGTTGCAATTGTGAGGGTTATTTCATGTTCAGGAGGAAGCTTGCTGGTTCTAGCTGATCCAAACCCCAGAATTATGGAGCAAAATTAAGGGGATCAGCTGGTTTAGCCTTCTGGGTTGCATGCAATGTGAAGCAGTGGCTTTGCACAGTATGTGCTAAGTAGTATGTGCTATATATAGTAAGTAACATGTATAGCAATATATTATACTATACATATACTATATACACTATATATAAACTATATACACGATAAATACTATATATACTATATATTATAGTATATATATCATATACTATATATAGTAAGTATGTGCTGATGTGTATGTGCTTCTGTGCCCTGGAAATCTCTTCTCTCACTTGTGGGATCCATTTCACCTCATTATAGACATTGAAGATTTAATTGTTCAAGCTGAAACAGTCTGTGTGGGCTTTCACTGTAGTCATTAAAGAGAAAGTGTTTCCAGAGGGGGATTTATCTCATCTGCTCTAAGACGCTGTTGTACAGCCTCCTTAATACGTCAGTCTCAGCTGTTGCAGAAAACAAGTGGTCCTATTCCCCCCTCTCCCTTCGGCTGTACAATCCTGCCCATTCCCCTGTGATAAAGCTAATTTTCTTGAGGAATCGGGACAGGGAATTGAGGTGGCATATAATTACCCCAGTCTTCTTTTTTTTTTTTAGCTTGATTTCAGCCAGCTCAGTTTCTTGGACACTGAGCAGACAAGGAAAATCTAGCAATGACAAAAAGAAAAAGAATGAAATAGCTGACTGAGGCAGAGGGCTGTTGAACCAACCTTTCCCCCAGCACCCAGTGCCTTGGGAGGAATAAATTGACTGTGGAATTGCACCCTTAAAGAAGATGAATCTCTCTTTGAGGGTATGTCTCTCATACAACAAATGAGCTTAGAAGATCTCCACTTATGAAGAGGCTGACTTCCCTTTAGCCTAAAACCCAGCCTGAAAAGGCAGGTTATATGCACCTATTGCTCCAAAGGCAAGGCAAATAACTGCTGTGGATATAAGTCCTGGACCTGCATCCATCTGGCCTGTCTTGGCATATTCACTGCCTTCCCTTTGCTGTTTGTCTGTCGTGGCTGCAGTGCAGCTCTCCTTTTTGCTTCTGGAGACAGCAGGCACAAGGCACTGCCAACATCGTGATCAAGTTATATGTGGTGGACAGACAGAGGCAGTGCCCTGTTCGCAAGCGATTTTCTTTAAGATTTAGGTCCTCTGCTGATGCACATCGATTTATTTCCACCAAAGTCAGCATTAGTTAAGATCAGAGCTGTTTCTTCATGGAATAAGGAGCAGGTCCATTGGAACGGATAAGACTTTCTATTAGGTTAACAGGCTTTGGACTGGACACCACATTATTTGTGAAGAATGCACAATCTGGGCATTTCCCTGCACTGTACAGACAGAAGAACAAGAATGGATGAAAAGCAGGAAAAAATTAGAGCCCTCACTTTCCTGTCACCTTTGGGAGAGACGGGTGCAGATGTCACAGGAATGCAGATGTGATGAGGGATTTCTGTGGCAGCTGAAGTTCATTGGAAAAGTTCACCAGAAAGCAGTCCCAGTAAAGAAATTGCTGTAGGGAACTGCAACAAATAAAGATTATAATAAAGAAACAATGACAAGAAAGCAGAAATGACAGGTTTTTCTGGAAGCATTTCTTGATTTATCTCCAACCAGGGTCTCTCTGAGTGAGCATATTAGAGCTTAGATTATATGGCAAAGAAATAATGAAACTAGCTTAAAATACAGGCATTCTTGCTCACTGATTGACACTGGTTGCTTAAAGTTGCTTAAAGACACCAAAGTAAACTAGTAGGCTTGAAGCACAAGATGGTCAGATGAACAAAATCGTCTTGATGTGCTGCCACAGATGTGTTGGGTCTTAGTAATATACATGTGCTAATTCTATTGTTAGAGTGTACCAAGTATAAATAATAGCAGGACCTTATGTCTTTCTCTCTCCTGTATCTCCTGAGTGCAGTATATTAACTGAAACAGTACTTAAGAATGAGCATAACATCCTGTGACTACCACACATGCAGTGTATGCACGGACCATGTCAGTTTGGCTCCTTCTGCCCTAGGCAGTCCTCCACCACTGTCCTATCATGGCCTTGTTCCCCCTCCATAAACATGTTCCTGTCATGTCCTGGAGCGGGAACATGCAATCTTGACTGGCATTATGCTATGAAAACCCCACTGTGAACCCAACCTTCCAGTTATTTTGGGCACTTTGAGATTAAAGGAAAATAATAATTATGGATCAACACTATAGGGATACCACAGAGGGCTCAGAGGAAACCCTAGATGAAGTGTGGGTATAACCAGTCTACTCTGGATGGTACTACTGGGAGCAGCATGGATATGAACCAGACAACACCAGCTGGGTCATGAGCCAGGGTCCATTTTGTGATGTGATTTAAAGGCGATAAAAATGTATGCACTTAGGTTATCACATTTAGTCTGAGCTTTATAGCAAGATGAAGGACTTCCCTACTAGACCCAACATCTTTCTCCGTGGCTATGTCACCATAACTTGGCCACGTCTCTCATATGCTGGGCAGGGCTTTCCATAACCTGTATATTTTTCCTAGATTGGACTGGAAAATAAGAACCATAACCAAGGGAATTATTTTGCCAGTAGGC
>NW_010244191.1:0-307 GCF_000690775.1 Eurypyga helias
CCAGCGAGCTGAGGCGGCCTGCAGCCGGCCCTTCTCGGCGAGCCGGGGCAACGCTCCTGCCAGTGCCAAACCCTTCACCGGCACAGGCAACGTCACACACCTGACGAACGGCCTACCTCGGTCTCAGGGTGGGCGCGGGTCTCGCAATCACTTCAGGGTTTCTCGCTGCACTTAACGATTCCACCCCCCCCTTCCACTTCAGAAGGCAAGGAGGGAGCAGAGGAGTAAGAGAGATGCCAGGCTCTTTGTTCACAGCTGTGTCAACAGGCTTCTGAGCTCGGAGCAATTAGCAGGAGAGCGCACGCTC
>NW_010244191.1:435-16708 GCF_000690775.1 Eurypyga helias
GAGGGAGCGAAGCGAGCACGGGAAACAAAAGGCTCGGTGGCTGAAAGCGGAGCCGCTCCAGAGGCGCTGGGAAAGGTCAGCGCGTTTCAAGCCGGCAGCGCTGGCTGCAATTAGCGGGGAGAACGAGGAGCTCTGCTGCACCGGCTGCCATCGCGAGCTCGTTATTTCCCGGGATCCTGGTGTCAGGCCACCTGACAAGTATGGATTCAGGTGCCATTATGAAGCTATATTTAAATTGTCCTGGGCTCGTAACAGCTCCTGTTTGTTTTGGTGGCGGGAAAGATTCATGTTCCCGCTAGCTGAATGGCCTCGACACGATCATTTCTGGGAACTAATCAGAGGAAAATAAAGTACATCATTTCTATTTAAGAAGAGAAGTTTTTTAAAAACACCAAAACTTGAGAGCACTGTTGACTCTTACAGACATTATTTATACATTTACCTAGAATCAAAGAACTTTTTAGGCTGGAAAAGACCTTGAAGCCCACCCAGTCCACCCCAGCACTGCCCAGCCCAGCCCTGACCCATGTCCCTGAGCCCCACACGGCTCTGAAATCCCTCCCGGGGTGGGGACTCCCCCGCCCTGGGCAGCCCCTTCCAGTGCCTGAGTATCTTTAGTACATCAGTACGTACCGGGAATTATTCAAAAGAAGAAAAAATGTTAAGAAAAATTCTTTGCAGAACCTTAGTTTGACTTTTAAAAGAGTAAAAGGATGTTCTAGCACAGCAGACGTACCACCTGGATAAGAAACTGGAGAGAGACGGTATTCCAGTTGACAGACAGAAGTGCTGGATTAAATAACCTGAATTTCTTCTGAAATCTTGGAATTCTTCAATCTGCAGAAAGAAAAGCAAACTAATTAACCAGGGGACACGTACAAGTCATCACTGAGAGGTATCCTTAGAACAAAAAAGTGACATGCAGGGTAGGATAGGCAGGAATTTTTCTGGCAAGAAAAGCTTGCCTGTCAACCATTAATAGTTTGAGGTAATAATGTCTTTTCAAAGGTCACAATTATGACTTCTTCTAGCATGTGGTGTACCGCTGTCACACATGTGAGTTCTTGTGGAGAATCACAGTCCTCACACAACCACGTTCCCCAGAAGCAAGAGCCAAGTGGAGAAGAGAGAAACGTTGCAGCCGTCTGCCCCAGCCACAGGGGCTGAGGGGACCCCGTATCTCACATCAACCCTCGTGCCGGGCATCTGCACACAACGGCCAAAGAGGAGATTATTTCCAGTGCTGGAGGGAGAAACCCAGTGTCTGAAAGGGAGAGGTGGTTGGACTCCAGGGAAGGCAACTGGGATACAGAGAGATGACTTGTGCGGGGATAAAAACTTGGGGAGAAAGTGGTTAACTGTAAAATCTGAAATACAAAAAACTCTAGGCTCTCAATTACCAAATCTGAATGAGAATGCAGAAGAAGAATTAAGAGCCAGAATTTTTTCTCTGTTTGCTTATTCCAACTCTATTTTGCCAAGTGCTTACACCTAGTGAAACACCTTCCCACCAGAGGAAAGCACCGAAATAGGAGCACGAACACCACCGGCAGACGCGCGCTGCTTTTGCGGAAAGAAACGCAGTTATTTGCCTTCATCTCCAACGCTACCAACAGCCAGACCCTACGTTTTTATCAGGCAGATTTCGTTGAGCTACAAAATTCAAGATACTTCAAAGAGGTGAATGTCTGCAGCAGCGTGCGGCCATACCCCGATAGAGCACACGCTGCCTTCCCCCTTCCCAGCTCAGGGCTGTCCAGCGACAGGCCTCGGGAAGGGGGCAGCGGGCACAGAAAACCTCCTGCTCCCACGCATAACGCGAATAACGTGCAGCGTGCAAGCTGAGAGTGCAGGGAGTAACTGCTGGGTGGCAGGGTCACACACCCGGGATGTTATAACGTCGTCAGACCGAACCCCCCACGCCGCTCTTGCGCCAGGCTGTGCCAGCCCCCACGGAAGATGTTCTAATCCCGCTGTTAATTTTCACGTGTTTCCCAGTTTCGGCTGTGTCTTAGCAGGTCGCCAAGGCTCCTCAGAACACAGCTAGGAACACACGCTCCCGATCTCGCCTTCTCGTTGTAACTCCTCATTTCCCTGTCCCGATCCCGTGCCGCTGTGCGCTTCAGAGCAAACCGGAGAACAGCGCCGAGCACCCAACCCACGTTAACAAACCTGGAGTCGCTGGGTCAGTACTGCAGTTACCACACCAGCTGATCATAACACACAACCTGAAGTGGGAAGTGAGACGCGATGTATAACACGCCAGTCGTTTCTCCATGGAAATTCCTGATGCTTGAAAGAGCTGGCCCCGACCTCACGTTTCAGACCTCACACTTCGCCCTCCTCCTCCGAAGGAACTGATTTCAGTGAGACATTTGCAACATCAAGCCTTACATGCGCTTAATTTTGCCAGGCTCCTCCCAGACCTGCTGGGAGTGAGCCCTTCCACCTCGGACACAGCAAAGGTGTGTTGGTGCTTTCTACTCGTCAGCTTTGGCTCCGAGGCCTGCGCCGCCGGCGTGAGCTCGTCTGCTGCCGTACGCACCGGTTCGGTTTTGCCTTCCTTCCAAACACGTAATCCTGTAACACTCAGTCCCGGCCTCAGGAGAAAGGAGGAGTTGGGCCGGCGCTGCCGCTGGGAACAGCGGAGCGGGAGGGAGCTGGTCTTGTCCCATGGGCACAACGGAGGGATGGGAACGCCGTCCCAAGGGGAAGAGAAGGGATTTCTGTGCGTCCAGCCAGCCGTGAGCGGGACGGGCTCTAACAGCCCCGGGCGGCCGTGCCAGGGATGTCAGAGATGCATCTGAACCGGGTGAGAGCCGCAGATCCTTCAGGAAGATGCAGCCGTCAACTGACAGGAGCAGAACGGTCTCCTTCCCGGCTCTCCCCTTCACACACGTCTGCCCCGTTTCTCTAGCTCTGGCTGCTCACATTTGACGGTACAAGCACCCCATACGCTGACAAAGCCTCTGGCTATTGCTGGCCAAGCATTTTTCCACTTGCCCTTTCATCCAAACCACCTTCCTTCACCCCCTTCCCCACTGAAAACCTTGCTTTCATTTATGATGCTCTTTATGGGTAAATAAGCAGCGATTTGGTAAGGATCACACTCACCTAACCAGATCCCCAGATGCTGTTTGTGTTTCACCTGAAATCAATTTAATCAAGTTTTTCTGAGGATTTTCTACAAAATGACCCTAAATTGGGCCCAGCTGTATTGACTTTCATCTAATGAACTACTGCCTGTTCACTTCTTTATTACCTTGTAAAAATAAATAGAATATCATGATCTCACTTTGGTATTTACCCTCATATGAAGAAAAATCACAAGGCATCAACGTGCACTGGTGTCCCCATCAGGATGCAGGATCCAACACCAGCAAGCCACCAGCTATCAAGGAATCATAATTTTAGAAGATTATATCACAAGTTTTTCCTACTTCAGCAGAGCTCGTCTGCCAAAACCGCAGCTTCGCGGGGCTGCGAGAAATGCCCAGTTTCACACAGGTGCCCTGTGAGACAACTGGGCTGCCTCACCGGAGACAATCGCCACACACAACCGACGCTTTTTTCATTCCGCAGTTTGCCTGCGTCACACAGCTAAAGCAAACGCAGGATCAAAAAGCCCTTTGAATCCAACAAAAATTAGAGCTGTTATAAATACAGGCACGAGCAGCAGGGGGGAAAGAGACGCAGTCCGGAATTACACGGCGCATCCAAGAGCGCTGTGCTTTTGCCTGATCCGAGCTGGTGACAGCGATTAACCACCCCACTGAGATCCTGCGCGCGGGCGAGAGGCGTTTCGCGAGAGCTGCCCGCGAACAGAAAGCTGGAGGGACGGGGACAACCACGGATCACTTTCTCCGTCAGGATGACACTGGTTGCTCTTCTGATGGCTTCTGATGTGCGGAAAAATACGACAGCGGTTATTTAAACGCTTATTTGCGGCTCGATTTGCAAAGATGCTGTTCCCTCGGAGCGGGGCACGGGCTGTGCCATCACCGGGAGGCTCAGCCAGGAAGCGCCGCCGGGACAGGGACAGGCAGCGGGAACCACGGTGGTGCTGAGACCCCCAGGCAGCGGGTTCATCCCCTCTGCTGAGGTGGTGCAACCTGCTGGAAAGGGCTGCCCACCCCACTGGCTTCCAGCACCTGCCCTGACCACACCAGCACCTCTGCACCCGGGTGTTACGGGCACGGGGCCTCCTCCTTCGCCAGGCAAGTGTGCCATGGCCACAGCAGCTTTTGTTCCAGGATATTTCCATTTAACAGCTCTCAGATCATGAGTTTCACCTTCTAGAGGTAAAGCACGAACGGGATGTCAGAGGTCTGAACATATAAAAAGGGGTCAGTCCAATAAGGACACTTTCAGAGAGCACAAGTCCACTCGAACCCAGGCTACAGGAAGAAACTGAGAACTGGAGGGCCTCCAAAGAGGACATCTGAAGATTTTCCTTCTCTCCTGCTCCCTTTTTCCTTCTTGCAATTACCTTTCCCCTCATTCCTCATCTGCAGGTGGTGCCACCCAATGTTCATCATTCTCACGTCCAGTTTTGAAGAAAATCTCTCTCGCTCACATACTTCTTACCATCCCTTTTTACCAGCAAATAAAGGATCAGGTGTCTTTCCAGCAGGACCCACTGGCACAGGACCCCGTGTCCCAGACAGCTGCAGAGGCGGGCGCAGCCCAGCATCCCTGCGACACGACAACATGCCAGCAGGCAAAGAAATGCCGCACGGGGCTGGAAAACCACTGACTGCAGCTGGGAGATGCTTTCACACAGGGTAGAAGGGGACCTGGGCCTATCAACCTACAGGAAAGACAAATATGCCCATCACCTTCCTGCCAAGGGAAACCAGGCCAGGAGCTGGCGTTAGCAGATCACTTCCGCCTTCTGAAAAAGTGTGTACCAGTCACAGAACAGCTGCTCATCTGTGAGATACCGTTACACGCATGTGTGCACACATGTTACATACAAACATGTTACATACACTTTTCAAAGGATCGTTGAATCACAGACTGGTTTGGGTGGGAAGGGACCTTAAAGATTATCCAGTGCCACCCCCTGCCATGGGCAGGGACACCTTCCATAGCCCAGGGTGCTCCCAGCCTCATCCAGCCTGGCCTTGGACACTTCCAGGAATGGGGCATCCACAGCTTCCCTGGGCAACCTGTTCCAGTGCTCCCACCCTCTGCGGGAAGAATTCCTTCCTGATGTCCCATCTCCATCTCCCTCTTCCCATTTAAACCCATCGCCCCTTGTCCTGTCACTCCCTGCCCTTGGGAAAAGCCCCCCCAGCTTTCTTGTAGCCCCCCAGGCACTGGAAGGGGCTCTGAGGTCTCCCCGGAGCCTTCTCTGCTCCAGGCTGAACCCCCCAACTCCCCCAGCCTGTCGCCAGGGAGAGGGGCTCCAGCTCTCAGAGCATCTCTGGACTCACTCCAACTGGTAATTTTCCCAGAAAATACAGTCTGCATAGCCAGCAGCGCTCATGCCAGGTAACAAAGCACTTTCAAGCCCCTGTACTAATTGGGCTCGTGACAAGCTGGGACTTGCAGCTATCTGCTGGCACTCATCATTTTACTCTGCGTGGCTGAGAACCGCTTCGTTCCCGGCGAAGAACTGCTGATAACAGACGGACAGGCTGGGCTGTTTGCAGTGTGCGTTTATCAGACTTTGACTTTATCTCCGCTCTCTCCCACTGCTCCCAGCTATGCCCAGCTGAGTACACACAGGTTCATGCCCCCAGATCACCAGGTTGATCAAAGGGACGAATTCTAACCTAGCTGAGGATGTGGAGGGACAGGCTGAAGTACTGCCTTATTTTCTTTCTTTTTTCCCCCCTCTCAAGCTCCAGCAGGGAGATGCCAAGGACAGACAAGAGACAGAATCATAGAATCACAGAATGGTTTGGGTTGGAAGGGACCTTAAAGATCATCTAGTTCCAACCCCCCTGCCATGGGCAGGGACACCTTCCATAGCCCAGGGTGCTCCAAGCCTCATCCAGCCTGGCCTTGGACACTCCCAGGGATGGGGCATCCACAGCTTCTCTGGGAACCTGTCCCAGTGCTCCCACCCTCTGCGGGAAGAATTTCTTCCTGATATCTAATCTAAACCTCCCTGTTTTCAATTTGTACCCATTACCCCTTGTCCTATCCCTGGACAAGCTGAAAAGATCATTATTTCGTTGTGCTGATCAACTTCTCTCCTGGCTGCTGCAAAAGGGAAGGGGCTGGTGACACTCCTCGTTGCTTCCAGACCACGAGGCAGCATCCAGCTGGCTTTGCCTGGGAAGGGTACCTTCATCTGCGGGCACTGCTGGGAAGGCAAGCTCAGTGCCACACAGCTTAAACATCAGGATGCGAGAACACCCCCCTTCATGGGAGCAGAGTGGTACCCTAACGCCCACCCAACACCTTTTCACACAGAGCCCGTGTTTTGTCCTGCCCTGGAACTGCACTTTCCGCGCCAACTCCGCCTTTACCCTCACCTCCCCCCGCCTTCCTGCCTCTCTGTAGCACGCTGCTACACCCCAAAGCAAGGTGTCGCTTCGTACAGCCTTTCCCGACACCCAGAGGGGCTCTGTCCCTCTCCCGTGCTCTTCCCTGGAGCAGAATATTCGTAGGAAATGCGGGCAGAGTGGGAAAGCAGCGAGAACTTGGAAGCCTCTGTGCCTGTTGTCCAGACGCAGCTGCCTGAGCTGCGGGTCCCTCTGGGGCACTGAGACACCCATAAGGGCAGCGCGAGCAGGCACGGCGCTACTCCTCCGGCCTCCCTTGGCTTCCCTCAAGGTGGGGACGTCAGGAGCGCCGCGCGCTTGGCTGTTTCTGGGAGAAAGGACTTCCACATCCTGCGTTTTACCGATTATTCCTTCCCAGTGTCTCAGAAAGGTCACGCTAACGGTGGAGGCTGCTGAGCAGTCAACGTTCACGCTCCTTGGCCGGAGAGCGCTGAGGAGGGAGAGGTCCAGCGCAGCCAGGCCAGCGTCCCCAGGCCAGGTGCGGTGGCTGCAGGGAGGTACCACACGTGCTCTGTACCGACGGCGACAGCTGCCTGGCTTTACTGCCAGATGCAAACCAGCCTTTGCCCTAATGATGCTGCGATAGGAACTGCAGCTTAATACCTTTTTTTTTTGGTATCTGGCTTTTTTGTCATCAATAAACCCCCAACCAGCCCTCCCCCTCACTCAGTCCCCTGCATCGACGCTCGATGAGACGGCTGGCTTCCCAACGGTTAACAGAAACAAGAGGCCCCGTGAAAAAGGCTCAGCTATTAGTGAAGTAATTACGTTTCTCTCTTAATACTGATAAGATTGCAAGCAGGAATAATTAAACTAAACCTTGTAACCTCCTGGATTCAGGCGCCTGGATCGTTAACACCGAGCGCTAATGGCAGCGCGGGGGTCGGAAGCGGGAAGGGGAAGCTCTGAGCTCGGGGTGCCAGGTCCTCCAGCAACAAGGCATTTTAACCATTTCTGGGCAGCAGCACCCAGCCCTGTGGGTAGGTGCATCCACACCCTATTTGCTGTTAGATTACGCTGAGCCATGTGATGTTTGTCCATCAGAGATGCTGCGAGCTCGGAACAGGGACTGGCGTTCTCTGAAGGGGCGAATTAAGTCACCTTTGATGCTGGTGCTGGGTTTTCCCCTCGGGTGGCAGGCAGGGAAGCCCTGCTCCCCAGCCCTGGGCAAAACTGGCCGTGGAGGAGAGCAGAGCAAAGACTGGATCAGCTGGAGGCAAGCAGGGATGAAGCTCTGCGGGAGATGACTGTGTTCCCCTGCTCCCCAGCCCTGGGCAAAGCTGGCTGTGGAGGAGAGCAGAGCAAAGCCTGGATCACCTGGAGGCAAGCAGCGACGAAGCTCTGCGGGAGATGACTGTGTTCAGAGGGGAAAAAGCAGGAAAGATTGGGAAAAAGCGCATCGCTATGAAGAGAGAAAGGCAGCCTGCTGAAAATGATGATGGAGAGCGTAATCTCAGGATGCATACAAGTGATCTCAGGGAACCAGAGGAAAATGTAATTAAGGGATGGCAGTTTCCTAAAGTTGTAATATTGATGGCATAAACACAAACTCCCCCAGCGCAAAGGAAGGATGGAGTCCCGCCTGCCCGAATCACGAGCGATTCACAGGCACCAGGTGGGAGCACAGGGAAAGCAGAAAACAGTTCAACTGGCACTAAGGGCAGGCACTGAAAAAAAAAATTACACAAGTATACAGTGAGAAAATCAGGAGAGCCAATGCACCCGGGGAGGTAGATCCAGCCAGGGGCACGCAGAGCGCCGAGGAAGCATTCTTTCATGGACCTGCAGCAGCAAGAGAGAGACCAGAAAGGTGCTGAATAAGCGGGGAGAAAGGATTATGGCAAGTAATACTGAAAACACACTGTTTAACCATTTTTTGTTACTGTTTTGCTTTTCTCTTCAGCAAAAGGACAAGTGCCATCAGGCCCATATGTGATTAACACCACTGACACAAGGGTAACAGGTCAGGCTACGACTAAAGAGAACGGGGTAGACAAATGTTTTCAGATGAGCTGAGCCTGCTGAAATTCTCCTGAAGTTCTTAGAGAAGTGGAGCCATTTCAGAACTGCCTCTGCTATCTGAGACATCCTGGAGGAAGAATGAGACTGAAAGACTTAAAAAGGGCAAAGCGCTGCTTATCTTCCACTTCCTAAGCAACGCTCCTGGTGTAGGTTCGGTTCCTGGGGAAAAAATAATCAAACCACGTATTTGCAAATCCCCAGAAGATACCGAGGAGATAAGTAACAGGAATGATTTTGTCCAGAATGAGTCACGGCAAACCCGCCGTCTCCCCTTCTCCGGCTGGCTGCCGTGCCTCCGAGGAGCCGGCTGGCGGCAGGGCACAGCAGATCTCGCAGGACTGAGCGGAATGAATCCATTCCCACTCTCTCCCGTGGTGAGCAAGGCTGAGAAACGTACTCTGGATAAGCCACGTAAACGCTGGGTGGGTTACCCCTAGCCAGAAGCAGATGGGAAGTGTGAAGGCGGAGCTGGTGGGGTCCGGCGGGAGCCTGGTGCTATTCGACATTCTCAGCAATGGCCTGGCTGGTGAGGGACAGAGAATGTTTATCCCTATTTGCAGGTGATTGGGATCTGGAAAGGGACACAGGCACGCTGGAAAACAAGATTAAACTTTTGGTGGTTCTACCATATGAGAGAATTTGGATGAAAATCAGGATGAAATCCAATAAGCAGTAATCCTGCCTGCACAAAGCACAAGTAGCTACGGAGAGGTTTCCGGAGAAAGGTCTTGGATTACGTGCAATTCTCCTAGCAGAAGGTGCCCCTGCCCATGGCACTGGATGGCCTTTAAGGTTCCTTCCAACCCAAACGGTGCTGTGATTCTGTGAATCACGAGCAGGGTCAGCAGCACCATTCTGGTGCACACCAGGCAAACCGCAGTGGGACACACAGCCAGCACAAGCCCCCCACGGTGCTTTTTCCGACACCACGTTTCCAAAGGGGCTGTGGTCCAAATGAAGTACGGAGGATGGGGACGTAAAAAACCTTGGCCTACGGCGAAAGGCCAAATGAAGTGCTGTTATTTAATTAGAGAGACAACAGAGGGAAACCATGGTGATAGTGGTTTTCTTTCCACAAACTGGGAAGAAAACCAAAGCACGGGCTGCCCAGAGCGGTTGGGGTGACCCTTGTTGGAGGGGTCAAGCCCAACCGGACATGGCCCTGGGCAGCCTGCTCAAGGTGGCCCGGCTGGAGCAGGGGCTGGACGAGGTGACATCCAGAGCTGTTTTGCAGAGCAACCTGTTCCCTGGGTTCGGCCACAGGTAAGACAACAAAGCACAGACAATACCACAGCAAGGCAGGTGTATGTTGAATACCAGGAAAAGACGACTAAGAAGCAGAAGGCTGAAATGATTAAATAGATTCCTCGGAAAACATGGCAGCTCCTTGCCCCCCAACCCAAGAACAAGCGAGAAAGACACCTGTCAGAAAACTGAGATACCACTTATCAGGCCTTTTATTGGGCAAACGGACCAGACAATCTCCAAGAACTCAGCCTTACCTTCTTTGGTTAGATTTTAGAGCTCCTTGGGTTCGAGACCTAAAACCACAACTCAAGTAGGGGAAGAGTGAGAAACAGGCAGGGAAGGCAGGCACAAAACCAAATGAACAAGTAACCAATCTCAAATCTCCTGCCGTTTCACATCCCATTCCTAGCTAATTCTCTCTAGGAGAGAGATGTGCTGTAATACTCCAACAAAAGAAGAAAAATACATTTACAGCCTGAAAATTAAATTCATGGCAGGAAAGAAGAAGTGGAAGGCACATATGTTCCATAATCATCTACCAAGCTTTCCAAAATGAGTTAGCAATGAAACAGCACGTGTGAAAAAACACTCTAAAGAAAATTTTCCAAAGAACTCTGATTTGGCAATGTCGTGTTCTTTACATTAACAGCAATTAGCTCTATAGCAAAACACAACAGTTCTTTCCTGGGAAGAATACCTGCTTGAGCAAACCCTCTGGCTGAGGTTTCACGCTGGGGTACAGCTGCAGCACTGCTCTATTTCCTAGTTATTCACAGGGCTGCTCTCAGGGCTGCAGCAAATGCCACGGCTCCACGCATAGGTGATGCCCACCCCTCCCTACAAGCAATTAACACCTTTGAAATTCAATCAGTGCCAGGTGGTAAAACTTATTACTGCATGCAGGGTAAGGAAGGGAGATTGCACTGCCAGGCCTCTTCCTGCACTGGCAACTGTCTCCAGGCTCAGGGTCATCTGGCCTATGTGCAAAATTCCAACCAAGCTGCAGCCGTTAATAAAACACCAGGGATTTAGAACAACCTGTAGTATGTTGCAGTGGAAATTATTCCAAAAATCTGATCTCAAAACCAATTAAACACAACCCTTAGTCTTTCTCCCTTTTTTGTTGTCAGAAGTTTATCCGTTTCTCCACACCAATATTTATAAAATCACCTTCGCTTACCTATGTGACAGGAAGATGGAGCGTATGATGTCTGTAAGGATTTGGGAGTTTTCTTTGTAACAGAAAAGTATTATCAGTCCAAGAACAGCAATATTAACTTCTTGCAAGATTAAAAGCAGATCTACTTGGAAAGTGCCTACTTAAACGTTTCTTTGACAGAAAATCTGCTTTTCCTGCATACAGGAGGTTTTTATAGGAAGGTAGGTTTTACCACAGTATTATTTCTTCCCTGGGGGAAAGCTCTGCTAGTTGCCAGGCTCAGGGGAAGGGTTTCATTTTGAGGCGTTTGCTGAGGCTTCTGCTCAGGTGAGGTCTGTGCTGGGAGCTGGGGACGTCCCGTCACCACATACCTGCACACACCTGGCATGGGATGGGTTGGGATGGCATGGCATGAGTTGGGATGGGATACGATGGTGTGGCATGGCATGGCATGACACAGGGTGGCATGGGATGGGTTTAGATGGCATGGCATGGGATGGCATGGGGTGGGATGGGATAGGTTGGTTTGGCATGGCATGGCATGACACAGGATGGCATGTGACGGGATAGCATAGGATGGGTTTAGATAGCATGGGATGGGTTTAGATGGTATGGTATGATACAGGATGGGATGGCATGGGATGGCATGGGATGGTAGCCACAGCTCTGCCTGGTGTGCTGGGATTGCTGGATGCATCCAGTGGTGGAGAACAAACCCAGGGCACTGCCTGGGGTGACACCAGTGGGTCAGTCCAGGGGCTCACCGTGCACACTCTGATATTTGGGAACTCTGCCGGAACTTTCCAGCCCATGAGAAGTTTCACCCATTTTGGTATGCTGTCCTTGGCCTGAGCTGGGGTTTTCTCTCCCAGCCTCAGATCTCCTGCGGTACAGACCCGTCTGGACTGAATAGGTTCTAGCTACAAGCTGTGTTATCTCCTCATGCGCAGCAAGGGCAAACAGAGGGTTCAGACATGTCCACTGGGAATTACAGCTGACAATACATAACTGAGCTCTAAATTACCAGCTCCTACCCAGGGCAGCTGTTCACTGCCATTCCTTAGATTTATAGAGTTTAAGCCTAGACAGCACCATTAAATCCTTCTCACCTGCCCTGCCTGTCACAAGACATTGCATTTCATACGTTTATCGCCCAGTGAGAGTCCAGTGCCTGGGCAAACCACAGCCCCGTGCTCGGCTTTGGAAGCGGAGATCTCTGTGCTTCACCGTCACTAACGCTGCTCCGGGCTTCGCTCACTTTGTACTCCTGCATCCCCAGACCTTGTGAGCTGGCAGCGCATCAATCACAGCATCATGGAATCATGAAATCCTGGAATTGTTTAGGTTGGGAGATCATGAAATCCAGCTGTTAACGCAGCACTGCTCACCCCACCATCAAACCGCAGCCCTCAGCACCCCGTCTCTTCAGCACCTCCAGGCACGGTGCACACGCAGAGCAGAGGAGCCCACACCCGCCCCACAGTGAGGGGACAGGCTGGCCGGAGGCAGGGACGGCCGCAGGAGGAGCAGGTTACCGGGTCTGCAGCACAGCTCCTGGTCACAGCAGCACAGCCTGTCCCCCAGCACGCATGGTATCGCGCACTGGACCGGCCTGACTTCAGGGCAGGCTCTGGAAGGCACGGGAGGGTCTCATGCATGCGCTCAGCACCCAGCAGCGCTCTCCTGACAATCCCATAGCTGGCACCGAGACTCTATCCGTCAGGAGATGGCAAAGCTATTACCAGCAAAGGCCTCCTTTAGGCTGTACATCCACCTCCTGGAAGCATCTCTGGGCGGAGGTGATAACCTCCTTCCCATCCAGCTCCAAGTTTGAGGCTGCTGTTTATTCCAGGCTCCCTTTTGTGGGAGTGTCTGCCCGTGACAGCCGGGATGGAGTTCCCCGGAGTACGTTTCAGCTTTGTGGCGGCCTTAACGCCATACCCTCGCAGCAACCGGCCAGGCTGGAGAGCTGCCGGCGAAGGGTGCGAGGGGACGCACAGGGCAAACCTGCATTCTGCCGAGAGCTCCTCGCCGGGGGCCTGGCACTGACTCCAGCCTCGCCACCTTTTGTGAGCACTGATCTTTCACTGTAAGGGCAGCCGTGACTGCCAAGCGCAGCAATTAAGTCCGCTGAGCTCCTTCCCCAGCGTGTGCCCGTTGGCTGCTGCACGAGTGATCTGAGGGTGACTTAGCTACAGGAACCCGGGCTGCAGAAACAAACCGACCCTAGTCTGTCATCCCAACCTGAGCAGATGTACCCTATACATTAAACACAGGATAATATATGGACAGAGAGTAATTTCACAACCATAATTCAATCAGAGGAACGTTGTAACACAATAAATTGGATGAATGATGGCATTCTCCATCAAATACTTCATTATTTCTGTCTGCTTCAGAACATGTGAATACCTGCTCAATGGTTTCATGGAACTTAAATTACCCCATCGATGGAAACGATGTCACACGTGTGAACCGCAGCCCGTGGTCCCGGTGCAGCCCCCTGCGATGCTCTGGGGTACAGCCCAAGGCTGTGCCTCAGCCCCACAGCTCACCAGCTGCAGCAAAGCACTTTGGTTCCCCCTTCACAGGGTCCCCTGTCCCCCACATCCCGCCTGGAACCCTCGCACACCTCTCCCGGGGTCACCCTGAGCACGTACAGCCACCCAGCCCTGCTCCCCTTCAGCTGCCCGGCTGCAGGCGCACCCACTCCAGCATTTGCCTGCAGCGAGCGTGCAATTCCACCCTGCAGCACCAGCCTTTCCAAACGCTGCTGCTCCTCCTTTGGGCCCTCTGTACTTCCTCAGGTGGTATCTTATTTGTGTGTTCTTTCCCATTTCTTCCTCCTCTTGCAGCTTCCCTTGTTCTGCATGGCACTACGGAGCTCTTACGGAACCACTGATCCGAGATACACGTGGATGCAGCTTAAAACCCATAAATCTCGCCGTGCTCTCTGTCAGTATGTCATGAGCAGGCACAAAACGCTCGCCTGGCAGAATTCAGAGACTCCTGTCACAACCTTGTCACAAGTCTTGGAAATAAATCTAATCCATTCAGCTGATGATTTCTCAGGAGTTGCATGTCTGGAAGGAAGCTGATACCCACTTATCGTCTGGACTGGGTAGAGGAGTTCAGGAGCCTTTCACGTAAGTATTCTGTCCATTTGAAATGAGAATTCGTTGAATCAGAAGTATTAGAGAGTATAAATTATTTCAGCAAAGTTTCTTTTCAAATGGAAAATTATTTTCTAAAGTTTAAAATTACCATTTTGACCCTATAAACCCACTAATTCCATTTTTATTCCGTTTGGAAGGTCGGAGTCGCGGTGACCTGCTCCCACTGCCAGGGGAGGGCTGATACTCACCGCAGGCTCGGGGCGGTGAGCCCTTCAAGTCTCTGTCCCATCCAGACGTACGGTTTTCTACGACTGCAACTTCTTGTCCATACCACTGTGATGCACCAGCCAGAGCCATGGGGGAACGGCGCCTCTCCGCCGGCGGAAAATTCCCGTGCTTTAAATTCACCTGCATGCCAGCCCGAGAGTGAAGCATAAGGAAACAGACTTCTTACAGTGCCAGATGTCAAAGGAAATGTTATCTGGGAATGTCCAAATATCTGGGGAGCCGGTGCCAGCTGGAAGGGTGCAGGCAGGCTGATCTGCAGGGGGGCACGCCTCGCGCCCCATCCAGGTGAGCTGCTGCCACAGGGCTCTTCGTGCTGAGAGCAGGAACGAAAAGGGAGTGTTTTCCAAAGAAATTAGTGTGCTATCATCAACGAGGGTCATGTCCAGCATCTAGGGAGGACTTGGGCTCAGA
The DNA here is from genome assembly GCF_000690775.1 of Eurypyga helias. Taxonomy (NCBI): domain Eukaryota; kingdom Metazoa; phylum Chordata; class Aves; order Eurypygiformes; family Eurypygidae; genus Eurypyga; species Eurypyga helias. Next base: position 15,198 of record NW_010244191.1, read on the forward strand.
AATTCCTGCTCTAAAGCCGATGGGGTGGATATAGCTTTACCACCAAACAAAGGGGATGTTTAGCCCATCCCATCCCCGGGGTTAAGAGTCCTTAGTTGACCAGGGGAAGGAAGATGGCAGGAAGGAGAGGCAAAGTGCCCCCTCCACAATGGGCACTGCCTCCTCCCTGGGTCTCCAAGACAGCTTCGGGATCCTCCTTGGGATCCCCGGCATCCTCATGGATGCCCATGGAGGACCTTGCATCCTCCATCGGATCTGTTGGAGGATCGAATCTCACATGTGGGGGGAGCGGGCCCCCACCTCCTCCCTTCCCCACCGCACCTGCACCTTCCACTGCTCTTTCGGAGCTGCCGCTTCACCAGCCTTTTAGCAGCTTCAGTGTCCCATCACGGCCAGAACGGGATTAGCCATGTCCCCAGGAGCCTGCCTCTGCTCGTGCTGGAAACCCCCGAGCAGGTGGGATGGAAACACATCCCCTATTTTGCTGGGTGCGTTCCTTTTGTGCATTTTCTGCAGGTTAGTGACCTAAATCAGCTCACAGCTGGCTCCAACAACCATGGAGATGGCAGAAGGTGACAGCAAGAGCACATGGTTAAAAGCTGGGGTAGGAGGGGGAAACAGGAACCCTCTTTTTTCAGAGGTGGCAAGTCACCAGATGACCCTGAGCATCTGTAAAACTGCCCTGAGCGGGGGACGGCTGTGCCTGACCATCTCAGGTTGCCCAGAGAAGCTGTGGATGCTCCATCCCTGGGAGTGTCCAAGGCCAGGCTGGATGTGGCTTTGAGCAACCTGGTCTAGTGCAAGGTGTCCCTGCCCATGGCAGGGGGGTTGGAACTAGATGATCTTTAAGGTCCCTTCCAACCCAAACCGTTCTATGATTCATTCTATGATTCTATGACCTCCCTGCTGCGAGGCTGTGGCAGAGCAGTAGCTGGGGGGGTTATCTTGGGCAGGCAGATGCTGGCCAGCATGGCCAGGCTGCCCGGGCTCTTCCCTTGGAGGGGAACCAGCCAGGAGCAGAGGACTGGGATATTTTCCCCAGATCTAATTTTTCCTTTTGCCTTTGTGTGTCTGTTTCCCTTTGTCTTCAGGAAAGTAAGACTGAGTCTCAAAACAGTTTCTGCCCAACTCAGAGAGCTTTTCTCCTAAAAGACAAATGAGCCAGCAGACAAATAATGCCATTTGAATTACTTTTATTTACAAAGCCTTTGCTTTAAAGGGCAACTGAATGGGAAACCACAATTCTGATTTTTTTGAACTTTCTTCATCTCCCAAAATGGCTTAAAAGGTAGTGGTTGTGGTATGAAGGAAACCTGTTTGTGCTCCTCTACATCAAACATGATTCCATCATCAGAAATCACATGGTGATGGCATCACTACAACATTGGTGATGAAAGGAGGAGAGAATCATGGAATCACAGACTGGTTTGGGTTGGGAGGGACCTTAAAGCCCACCCAGTGCCACCCCCTGCCATGGGCAGGGACACCTTCCATAGCCCAGGTTGCTCCAA
>NW_010244191.1:17043-22758 GCF_000690775.1 Eurypyga helias
CTCCCCGCCGCGGCGAGCCGGCGGCAGGGAGGCCCGCCGTCGAAGGGGAGAGGAAGAAGAGCCTCCTGGCTTCGCCTGGCAAGAGCGATGATTACAGGGAGTGGTTCGAGGGGGAGCTCAGGTCTCTGCTGCAGCCATAGCAACAGGTTTGTTCCAGGGAAAAGCTGAAGAGAGTAACGCGCTCGGGGAGTCACAGTCAGATCTCCCCCCCTGGTTATCTCCCTAGGATTTCCATGCCGCTGCCTTCCAGTTTTCCTATACAACAATGCTACCGGGCTGGAGAGAGGAGGTGGGTAGAAAAGGGGATTTGGTGGATACAAAAGTGCCGGAATTTCTGGTGGTTTGGAATAGGTATTAAAGATAGATTTTTCAGCAATGTGTATTTTGATGGAAACAGAAACATCAGTCACTTTCCTCAAATAAACTACCAATAACATGGGGCCCAACATATTGCATCTTACACGCACAAAACACCCAGATACTCTAGTCCTACCTCCCTTCAGCTGGGTTTTGTACCTTCTTCTGACTCGTAACGGAGCTCTGGGCTGGGAACCTGCAGCAGCTCCAAGAGGATCTAACGGAGACCCCCCCGTCACGTGGCGGCAGTTCTCCTTCCAGGAAACGCGAAGGTGTGGGATCTATCAGACATCGCTGGTGGGTGTCAGCTGGGCTGGAGTATCGCTGCCATCCTCCCCCCTCTACCCGCACCAGTGAGTTTGCCAGGAGCAGAGCTTCGGAGAACCCGCTGCCACTGCAAAAACCGGGTTGGGCAGAATGGTGTCTGGACTGAGGAGTGTCCCCAACACCAGGGCTTCCACCGCTGCATCGCACTGAAGGAGCTGCTGGCCCGAGAACTGTAACTACCGGTGCCGGGAGGGACCGTGGACACCCTGCACGCGCTGGGCTGCAGCAGGTGACAGCGACTGTGCCAAGCCCCGACCCGTCCCGAGGGGTGTCCCTACTGCTCCTCCAGCAGTCACACCCCCACCGCCATCCGCCCAGGGCTGCTCTGATCGCAGAGGGTCAAACAGGACCCCTGGGGGGTTCATCCCCTCCGCACACGATTCACCAGGTACCCCACGGTGCCCAGTGTGCCAGGACTAACCCGGCGCATCCCAAATCAAAGAGCACACCCGTACCTTCCCGCCTTGGCAGGCTGCGGAAACAGCCTCACCCCTCCAATGTATCATAGAATCACAGAATGGTTTGGGTTGGAAGGGACCTTAAAGATCATCTAGTTCCAACCCCCCTGCCATGGGCAGGGACACCTTCCACTAGACCAGGTTGCTCCAAGCCTCCTCCAGCCTGGCCTTGGACATTCCCAGGGATGGGGCATCCACAGCTTCTCTGGGCAACCTGTCCCAGTGCCTCCCCACCCTCTCTGTGAAGAATTTCTTCCTGATATCTAATCTAAACCTCCCTGATTTCAATTTATACCCATTACCCCTTGTCCTGTCACTACAGGCCCTTGGAAAAAGTCCTCTCCCAGTATCTTTTCCTAATTTGCAGTTATTTTTTCCCACTAGCAGCGGGCAGAGCTGGGAAAAGAGAGCCTGCTTCCAACAGCTTCCATTTGGATAACAGCCTTTCCCGTTTTCTCTCCCGTTCGGCAGTATCACCCCCGCCCCGGTCTCGCCCCCTCCCTCGCCAGGCTAACAAGTTGGTACTCACGCACTGGGACTCAGCGTCATTTGCATTAGTTCACATGAAAGAGCTGCATTTAGCACCGCATTTTCAATCAACTCACATGAAAGTCAGAGACAAGAGTGAAGGAGAAATTAACTGTAGAATAGGGGCTTTTTAATCTGCAGAGGTTGAGTACAAAGCAGGAGAAGGGCATGCCGAAATCCTCTCACAAAGGGATGACAGTGTTTGCTCTGTTCTCCCAAGCCCTCAGCATCGTAAACCCTAAAAGAAGCACGCCAGCAAGAGGGAGAGAGATTAATGGCTATTGTTTCATACAAATGGGTAATCAGGAAGGAAATAACTCAGGCCTAGTAGCTAAATCTAATTTAAGGATACACAAATCTGTGCTTAATGATGCACTGGCAAATATATTGCATGATTAAATAAGAGATGCGATGTCAGGGAAGAAATCTTTACCAACTCCAGCAACAGCAAAGGCACAGGACATTTATCCTGGGGTGGCTGTGCTGCAGCACGGGGCGCACGGTACGGAACCACTCGGTGATGAACCCCCCGGTCTCGGGCTGTGCTCAGCCCAGGCGGGTGCCGAAGAGGGACATGAGTGCCAAAGAGGGATGCGGGTGCCAAAGAGGGACACGGGTGCCGAAGAGGAATGTGGGTGCCGAAGAGGGACGTGGGTGCCGAAGAGAGATGCGGGTGCCAAAGAGGAATGCAGGTGCCGAAGAGGGACGTGGGTGCCGAAGAGGGACATGGGTGTTGAAGAGGGACACAGGTGCCGAAGAGGGATGTGGGTGCCGAAGAGGGATGCAGGTGCCGAAGAGCGACATGGGTGCCGAAGAGGGACACGGCTGTCGAAGAGGGACGTGGGTGTTGAAGAGGGACATGGGTGCCGCAGAGGGATGTGGGTGCCAAACAGGGATGCGAATGCCGTTGCTGTTGCTCAGCTTTAGCATCCGTGCGGGGAGCAAACAGGCGATGTGCTGACAGCTGTTTTCCCTTGAACACGGCTCTGACGGGCGCCTTGATGTGTAACATTTGATCTCGTCACAGCACCCACCCATCAGCCCATGCAGCTCTTTGATCATGCGCTTCATGAATTTTTGTCTTCCTACCGTCCAAGGTCTCCACACTGACAGAGCGATCTTTGGGAAGGAAAGGAGAATAAGACGTTGGTTTTCATCATGTGGGTTGCAATTTGCAGTTTCCAACCCCCCAGCATCCCCGCGGCGTGGCTGGCGGTACCTCCCGTGCTGGCTCATGGTGTGCGCGGGGCAGCACGACGTAAGGTGCGTCTCGACGTCTGACCAGCTCAGACAGGGAGCTCAGAGCACGAGGACCCAGCGTGGCTGCAACCATAAGGAGGAGTTTATGCCAATGCAACAGGCGCTGGTGCTGTTGCTTTTGCCTCTGCTGTGATGCAGCTTGTGAGCCCAGCCTCCAGCGAGCTCTCAGTAGAGCCCACCCATCGGCTAGGTGCTCCCCAACTTGCATCTCACGTGAAGTAAACAAGAAACAAAAGTGTGTGCTGGTTTTGGCTGAGATAGAGTTAATTTTCTTCACAGTAGCTGTTTTGAGGCTGTGTTTTGGATTTCAGCTGAGAAGACTGTGGATAACACTGATGTTTTAGTTGCTGCCAAGCAATGTTTACATTAAGCAAAGGACATTTTCAGTTTCTAATATTGCCCCCCTGTTCATGGCTCCTTCTCTACAAGAGAAAACTGAGACTGGCCCTGTTTCCTACAAGAAGTTTGGAGGGGATACGGTCCAGACAGCTGACCCAAACTGACCAAAGGGACATTTCATCCCATAAGACCTCATGCTCAGTATATCAGCTGGGGGATGCTCTCTGCTCAGGGACTGGCTGGACATCAGTCGGAGGGTGGTGAGTGGTTGTATCTTTTTCTTTGTTTGTTTTCCTTTATATTGCATATTATTATTATTAGCAGTAGTAGAATCATAAAATCACAGACTAGTTTGGGTGGGAAGGGACCTTAAAGCCCCCCCAGTGCCCCCCCCTGCCATGGGCAGGGACACCTTCCATAGCCCAGGTTGCTCCAAGCCTCATCCTGCCTGGCCTTGGACACTTCCAGGGATGGGGCATCCACAGCTTCTCTGGGAACCTGTCCCAGTGCTCCCACCCTCTTCGGGAAGAATTACTTTCTGATGTCCCATCTCAATCTCCTTCTTCCCATTTAAACCCGTTACCCCTTGTCCTGTCACTACAGGCCCTTGTAAAAAGTCCCCCCACCAACAGTAATATCATTATTGTATTTTGTTTATTTTCAATTACTAAACTGTTCTTATTTAACTCAGCAGTTCTCCTATCTTTTTCCTCCGATTCTCTCCCACATCCCACTGGGGGAGGTGAGTGAGTGGCTGTGTGGTACTTAGTTGCTGACTGGGGCTAAACCACATCAGAGTGGAAGGGATGAGAAAGCTGCAGATGCTGGAACGGGAGCAGCGCTGTTCCACCGCTGTCTCCGAGCACCAGCACCACCCGATGCGTTTTGCCTGACAGTGTCCCCTCTCCAGCACCCCAGCCTCGGCTGTGCCCGGACATCAGCCCCCAGCAGTCAGCCATGTGCAAGGCTTGTCCCGGAGCAGCAGCCTAAGACTGGACTAACAGCACAGACTATCCAGACTACCGAGAAGAGATGAAAAGGGTGCTAATTCCCCTTCCTTTTGCTTTTTCCTTGCACGCTGTTAATCTGCAGGAGTTCTGAAGCGGCTCCTCACGCGGCTTGCTGCAGGCACCCAGCAACAGGAGCGCTTTGTTCCCATGCTGGGCGCTGTCCTGAAGAACACGGTGCAGCTATTCGCCCTGCAAGTTTGGACAAGTGCTGTGATCATGAGACTCGGGGGTGAAGTTCAAAGCCAGAGCAGGAATTGTGTCTGTGTAATGTGGTTCTGAAGCCAAAAGGACAAAATGCAGTGTCAAGGGAGTAGTTAAAATGAGTGAGCTTTGATCTAAGACATGAAAAGAGCAGAAAAAGAATTTTCTTAAAAAAAAAAAAAAGTTAAATATTAGCTCTAAGTAATCTAAACTGTGAGTTTTCCCAGCCAAGTCCCTCCACACAGGGCACTCGTCCCAGCACGGCACAGTTCCTCCGGTGAGCTCAAGAGACCACCCCAGACCCTGCCCGGGTTGCAGTTTCTGCCATCTGGGGTGCAATGCACCCCCTGTACGGGCCCATATGGTGGGGCTGAGGATGTGGCAAGCCCCTCTCCAGCCCCTCCGGCTGGGAATAACGGTGGGAGCGAAGCCGAGAGCCTGCATCACCCGGAGCACACGCAGGCCTTGCTGAATTAAAAATGGGATCATAGTCCTCCCTACCTGCCCCTAGCTGCCCAGGCAAACATGCTGCCCTGAGACTGGTCTGAAGAGACTAAGGCAACAACTTCTTTTTTTTCCCCCAACAAAACACAACAGAATAAAGGTTTTAGAAAAGAAGAAAAAAAAAAAGAAGAAGAAACAAAATGAAAACAAAAGCAGCTTTTCATGCACGGATTGAACAACCAACAAGCTTGCCGATGACAACAAGCTCTGTGGTGTGGTGACACGCTGGAGGGAAGGGATGCCATCCAGAGGGACTGGACAGGCTGGAGAGGTGGGCCACTGCCAACCTCATGGAGTTCAACAAGGCCAAGGGCAAGGTCCTGCACCTGGGTCGGGGCAATCCCAAACACAAGGACAGGCTGGGTGGAGAGTGGATAGAGATCAGCCCTGAGGAGAAGGACTTGGGGTACTGGTTGATGAAAAGCTGCTCCTGCTGCCAACAGCTGAGAAACAACCAACCTTGTCAGTGGGGACAGACCCCCTCACCTCATCCATTCTCTACCAACTTAGAGAGACAATTGTTCCCTTTAACAGCAATTCCTACCCTGGGCATTTCCAGGCAAAATAACCTCCTGAGCCAGGGGTGGCATCAGTGCCCCCAAACGGCGCTACCGCGGGTGACCGGGCTGGAGCACCCCCACAAGCACAGCCTGCACCAGCTGTCCCTGTAATCCTCTCCTGTTTCAGTGTCCAAAGGGACGGAGGCTCATCCCCCCCGCAGCCCCCGCGCA
>NW_010244191.1:23027-31343 GCF_000690775.1 Eurypyga helias
GACTGCGCTGACGTCCAGAAGATAAGATTAACTATAAAAAGTACGGTCTGCCAGTGCTGCAGAGTAATTACACGAACCCAGAATAGCTTTTTTTGTTAATGCTCCACAGAAAACGCAAGTGGAGCTGCTTTCAGACCACAGAAGTGTGGCAGCAACGTTGACTTTTAAGTGAAAATACTCCACAGTGGGCACAAATTAACGTTTTCAAAACATGACCTTCTTCCCCAAAAGATAAAAAAGAATCCAGTTATTCATTTTCCTTTCTCTGTTAAGTAACTCCCCGCACCCCAAATTGATAAAATAATAGCTACTGGGAGTCACACTCGAGTTACTTAGACTGCTTTTGTCAAGGGACTTGAAGGAAGACCATGGCACAGAGCTAGGAATTGGGCAGAAAATGTCAAAGGCTGGCCTTAAGCCCATTAAACTTCAGTCTTGCAGAGCTGACTTTCAGCTTTTCATAATGAAGTGTTCCCTTGAAGTTCTTAACTTCAATTCCCGACACAAACTGAAAGCAACTACCAAAGCCCTTCACCTTTTGCTGTATTCTTAGGTGAATGCTGACCAGGAGTATCCCCAAACCAGCCGATCTTGTTCCTTAAAAATTAACTGAGCCTAGGAAGGAGACAGACGCAAAACTGTATTTTTAATAACCCTACAGACAGATTTATAAATCAGTAACGTTGCACAGGCAAGGAACACCCCTGACCTGACGTGAGCTGACGTGCCTGTACAGGAGCGTGGCCAAGGCGAGGAGCTGCACCGGGCAGCCCCAGTCCCCCGGACCCATCGATGCTTCTGCCTCCAGCATCCAGCTTCCTTCCCTCCCCGCTGAGTGAGCGTTGCTCCACCACCACCGAAATCTAATTTTAAACAGTCTTTTGCTTCTGTCAGCTCCATTGTCAAATTTGCTAGCAAGGCGAGTTTTTGGGGTGCTTACTGGTTGTTTGGTCTCATTTTGGGTTTGTGCTGTTTTAAAGAAAACTGTATTTAAACTTTACATTCCAGCACAGCAAGGCCTGATGCCCCATATACCCTTCCTCACACGGCCAGCTCTGCCGGGAACAGAGGAGCCAAAGCTAAAGGCTATACAGAAGGCCCTAAGGAGAGCAGAATGGGTTCTACAAAGCCACGATCCGTGACGTAAGGAGACTGCCTGCAGAACTCAGCCTCTCCTGTCAAGGCTGCCCATCAGCCTTGCACAGCACCTTAAAGCCCCGTTAAAGACAAGGATGCTACTCAAAACGGCTGGAACCTCATCAATTGCACAGAAATGCAGTTAATAAAATTGGAGGTATGCACTATCTGGTCACATCACGTGCATTTTATGGCAGATGGCAATAATAACACTGCCCCAGTCACTGCTGTAATATTCCTCTAACCAGACAAACTCCTTTGGAAAACCTACAGGGCAACCTTTCCTGGAGTAATTAAAATAATAAAGGCATTAGCTACTCATTTTCCTCTGAAAAATGCCCATCCTAAAATTAGTTAATGTTCCCAGTTGAATACTGTAAAACTGATGAGTTTTCACCTTTCTGCAGATTCACTTTTGCCAACAGAGCGAACTTCGGCACCCTTCCGTGAGCTCTGGTGCCAGCTGGGAGGACTGGGTTCACTGTCGTCAGCTTAAGGTGTGGGATGAACCGACCCCTGTCAACTGATAACGCCAATATACTCTGCTTTTGGTGAAAAACGTCCTCTTACCTTTTTCTCGAGTTCTTTGGCACACACAAGGTGCTGCCACGGTAGTCGTAGGCTGGGAAGCGCTGCCATTAGTTCGTGCTGGGGGCTGAAGGGCTCCTGCAGAGGAGCACGGCACCCATGGGTGCTGCAAGAGCGTCACCGTGCCCAGCCCTCCGCAGCGCCTGCGTGCGGAACACCCAAGGCTGAGCCAAAGCTCTGCACACCCATCCTGTCCTCTCCCACCTCAGCCTGTGGCCATCCCGAGTACAGCTTTGGGATGGGAAGGGGAAGTAAACTGGGGTTTGATCTCTCTGCTTTGCCGCTGGGAAGCGCCTGGAGTACCAACAAAGGCCAGGCTGTCGCTGCAGCAGCAAGAGGGTTGGTTGCCAGTCACAAAACTTGTCAAGATGACAGAAAAGACCTGGGAAAAATGTACAGACTACACGGTTTGCTGAACAACACAAGGAACTGTTTGGATGGAGAATATCAGCGTAACCAAGCTGTGTGGATGAGAACAGCAAAAGGACTAAAACCAGTTCCTAGTTTCATAGCAGCAAAGAGCTTAATTTCAACTTCTTAAATTGTACTTATTTTTAATTTAACTTTTATGGCGGTCAAGTTTAGCTCCCATTTTAACGTCCCAACTCCATCAATCACTGAACAGTGTGATGCTCTCAATTAAAGTCATTGAAAAAGCTCCCCAAATGGTTGTGAAATGCGAGTTTGTTTTCCAGTCCAGCGTGAAAAGAAATACTAGAGAGTTGTGCACTTGTACCAGGGAGAAACTGTGCTTTCTACCCGTTGTCACGAGCAACATCTGTGGAGCAGCTGAGGCTGCACGGAGACCCGCGAGCCCCTGACCGCGCACGTGCTGGTGCTGTGATGCTGGGGCCAGCACGTCTTCAGCTCTCGGGCTGAAAAGAACACGATTATATGAAAATAACCTGATTTCAAATACTGAAACTGAACGTGGGTTAAGTGTTCCTTTTTAAAGGCTTATCTCACCATTTCACAACAGGCTGTGAAAGGAAATCATGCAACAGTCAGAGGCACTTGCAGGTTAGAAAGGGGAAAAAAGAAGTAATGCCTTCTTGTGGATTGAGAACGCACTGAAAGGGAAAAAACAAGCTTTATCTCATCACAACGTGCTGAGATAAAGCACAGTCTCACCCCCCTCAGTGCTCAGGTGGGGATAAAAGGGCTCAACGAAGCTTTGGTCCATCTCAATCCCCCTGTCAGGCACCCAGGATGGGCAGTGCCCACGTGCTGGAACCCCCCCGTGCCCCAGGACCACGCAACTGCCATAGATTGGGATATTTCCTACAGCAAAGCCAAGCGCTGGAGAGGAAATTGTTCACCTCTGGAGGCCTTACCCAAGAGCCTCTTCCCAATTAGGCTCTGCACCATCCTCAAGGCAACTTCAGGAGGCATAAAGTCACATCGGAGTACGGTACTTCGGTACCACACACAGATGCAAATCCCCCCTTGCCCCTGTTAGTGCTTCCCTGACGATAATATCCGGGGTGACTGCAGCATGTTTGGGACCAGCATCGTGCAGTGGGACTCACGTCTGTCCCCTGCAACTGCCAACCCGCTCAAAGCTGTGCCCTGCAGGGCTTGGCCCCCTCTCCCGTGGGCACGGCTTGTGTTGCAGCTGCGCAAGAAGTAAAGTGCATTTTGCTTCTTTCCAGCGCTGGAAACAACAGTCAGATCCATGGATTGTGACCGCGGGGCCGCGCGGCTGAGGGCAGCCGGGAGGAACCCAAAATCCAAACACTGAACAAATAGCAAGGGGGAATAGCGAAGTACCAACTCATTCGTTAGCAAAGAAGATGCACGTCAGATGCCAGAGAATAGGCTGGAGGTGGACCGAGAGTATTTCTTTTAGGATGCAGCACAGGACAGAGTAGGAAAAACACCTTAGAGAAATCAAGCTGAAGTTACTGTCAATAATCTAAATTTATCATAAAACACTGAGTTAACCAAAGCATCAGCTGAATCATTAGCAATTGGCTGTGAGAACAGGTTAGGAGCCCAAAAACACAGGCAGAAAGCTGCTACAAACCACACGCTGGCAAAGGACATTAAACACTGCTGAGCAGGGCCCCTACTGATGGTGCTTCTATTAAATATTAATGACTTCAGCAACACGAGTGAGGGAACGGTGAATGACATCAGTACGGCGATGATTACAAGCGCTTTGGCAGCTGGGATTAGAATTCAAAGTGATCTTGATAAATTGGAAAATGGTCTGAAATCAAAGAGACAAAATTCAATAGAGACAAGCGCACATACAAATGAGAGAAGAACAAATATTCGGCTGGCGGAACAGGGCTCGCTGCTCGGCAGCAGGGCTGAAGGCGGCAGCAACGGTGACAGCTGAAAACAAACTGAACGTGAGTTAATAATGTCATCCTGTCACACACGTAACACCCCGGGATCGACAAAAGCTGGTGTCAGATATGGACAGAAACACCCCGATCGCTCCGGGGCTGACGGCGCGTCAGGGCACCCTGTCTCGGGGGGATGAGCACTGGAGAAAGCCCAGGGATGCCCGGGAGGAGCGAGACTGTTTAAAACAGGGTTTTAACCCTCTGGAAAAGGTGAGGAAGAACGCAATTAGGGAGCGAATGGAGAAAGGTCTCGTTTGTGGAGTTTGAGGCCAATGGGGCACAATTTGGTGCCTGTCAGACATGGCCTCGTGGTGCCGAGCCCTGCGCGACGGCGCAGGCGGCCGGCTGGTCCCCGCGTGCTCAGCTTGTGGGATTCCTCTCCCACTGCCTTATGCCTGCTGGGTGACAGCATGAGTGCATCCAGGAGAGCAAAGGAGATCCAGAACAGCCCGAAAACGCGCGAGGGTCTAGTATCTTTCCCCTTGAAAACTTGGCTTTTTGAGAGCCGCTTTCCAGCCAGCTTTTAACCCGCTCGGAGGTGCTTCGTTCACATTACGCCGCGGTGCCTCTGCAGTACCCCGCCATGCCAGACTGGCTCAGATCAACGCACTCCAACACCCCCTCTCTGCCGAGATCAGCTGCGTGGCGTGCTGCGCCCGCGCGCCTGCACGAGGGAGATAAGCTGGGTACTGCTCCCACCTCACAGCCGCAACGGCACTGCCTGGGAGAGCTCTCCTCCCTCTAACACACCTCCCGAGCTGCCGGCATCGCTGCGAGAGGTGGAAGGCAGCAATATCCAGGCCACTTTGTCCTGCACTGGTGTCCCCTGCCTTCATCTTATCCTGGATGTCGTATCGTACAATCACAGAACAGTTTGGGTTGGAAGGGACTTGAAAGCCTGCCCAGCCCCACCCCCTGCCAGGGGCAGGGACACCTTCCATAGCCCAGGTTGCTCCAAGCCTCATCCAGCCTGGCCTTGGACACTCCCAGGGATGGGGCATCCACAGCTTCTCTGGGAACCTGTCCCAGTGCTCCCCACCCTCTCCGGGGAGAATTCCTTCCTGATGCCCAAGGTAAATCTCCCCTCCACGTTACTAAATGGCTGCTGAAGGTTCACCCCACCACACAGTTCAGCTTCAAGCAAAAGGAGCCTCTTCCTTCCATGGACACAGTCACAGTTCCCCTCCTGGATTACCTTAGCGGGTTTTTTAATTTTATTTTTTTTTATTTTCAGTCTTGATGTCGAAGCTCAGTAGGTGGTGATGCTGAGGACACTGGTACCTGAGGCCCTGAGCCACTCACAGCACCCCAAAGCCCCACAGAGAGCAAGGAAAGGCAAGGTAAATGCTGACCTGCCAGCTCTGCCACACGAAGTACGTTGGCCCAGAGAGGATGGCGTCCTGGAGAGTCGGGCAGGACGGAAAAGACGTGGAGAGAACCTAGGAACTCCACATTAGCTGCCCCAGCGAGACTCCCACGTAGTACTGATCACTGGTGACGGCGGGGCAGGGTTCCTGAGCCATTCCTAAGCAGGCCTCGCGGGGTCAGTCAGCAGCAGCTACGGCGACGCAGGATGAGTGATTTCTCCTTAGGGATGTGTTTCAGAAGGCATCGGACACCAGAGAGAGTGCATATGGAGCACCACGTTTCCTCCCATCCCCCTTGCACTGGCGAGCACCTTTCCCTTCCTCCCAGAAAAGCAGACAAGGGGGATGCTCTCCAAGCAACCAAGAGCACCCAGAACTGACCCACAGATACCCTCAGCCGTTGCTGTACCGGTAGGTTAGTACACCCCAGTTCCACCAGCCGTTTGAACAGCCCCGAACCTGCAGAGGAACGCTTCATCTTCCCCCCAAAACGCCCGCAGCCGAGCAGCTGCTCCGGGCCTTCCCAAGCCGGTCCCGAGGCAGTTCCCCTCACCACGAGTACCTCTCAGCTCAGGCTTTTCAAACTCCCATCTCCAAGTCTGTCCGACATACAGTGCATTGGGGTGGGGTTTTTTTTCCTTAGAAAGCCACCCTTTTTCCACAGAAGGCATCACTGATAGAACACTTGGCTTCTGGTAACTTTGCTCATTTCAAAAAATAAGAATTACCAAACCTATATATAAAAATCATGGTTGAAAATGTAGATTTTCTGCTTGAAGATGGAAGCAGAGTTCCAAAGCCAGCACTTTTACAACGTCCTTTTTTACCTGCCCCCCAGAGGTTACAGGATGCTTATGGTAACTGCACAGTATAATACCGCATGGAGCACCATTTCCTCTCTTGGCGAGTCATTTCTGTACCGATACAAGAAACTCCCGGGGAACCTTTTCTCCCAGGAGCCTTCCTTCCAGGCTCCCAACATGACAGCGGTTGGTGTGGATGCTGCAGGTTACCGTCCCCTGCCCACCACCAGCAAACCCCTCACCCGGGGCGTTTGGCCAGGCTGTGACCATTTGCAGTCTTCCCAGCTGAGAAGTAACATCCCGGCCCAGGCTGGCGCCGTGGCCGGGAGGAAGCCCGGACCCACGCCGGGCACGCTGGTACCTGGGCACGGGTGGGGAGCAGCACCGCCGTGCAGGGCCACGCACCGGAACCCACGGGAATGCAGCAGGAGCAGGGAAATGGGGGCACGTTCCAGCATCCAGGGTAAGGCTGCAAAGGCATCTAAACGCCAGGACCCGGTGGTTTCCTGCTGGCGGAGAGGGGAAACTGGAGGCAGTCAGGTGCCGGGAGACCCTTCCAAGAACTGAGCATCCGTGTCCAGATGGGACGCGCTAACTTTTGGAATGAACGTGCAGATGAGGCTTTTCAGCACAGCCTGGAAACCCAGTCTGAGCTTCTTTTATCATAAAGTCCAGGATAACATGCAAAATACAGCCGTCCCCCAATTAACCCGGAGGGGCATACTTTAAGTTAATAATTCACAGTGATCATCCAGAGCACATCTACTTTAAAAACCAGGTTTCGGTGCGGCCAGGCTAGGTCTGAATGAGGGTAAACAGGAACAGAATTTCCCACATTCACTGGAGTGTATGCATAAAAGACATCTTCCTTCACCTTTGCAAATAGGGGACAATGGTAATTTGTTATGTGCATTAAGATTATAATAATGCTTTTCGGTACCATCAAGATTACATTAGGAAGCTCTGTGCTCCCAAAGGGAAGATTAAAGTGCAAGTCTAATAGCATGATTTGTTCTTCAGTGGAGCACTCTTGTACAGCTTGGAACAAAATATTCCCAGCAGAAAACATCCAAAAGAGCCCGTGAGAACAGTTTCTTTACTGTACTAGATCTGTGGGAAGGTGAAAGCTGCATTTTCTGGTTTTGTTGACGAGTTTTCTTGAAGCGTGAATCTGTAGGTAGGTGACCTGTCACACAGGGAATCCAAAGTAACTTCTGTAAGAAGCTGCAGACAGGTAGGTAACAGGCACGGCTGAGACGTTGGGTTTGGGGTCCCGTCCTCCCCGGCAGCACCGCCTGCCCTGCCAACCGCCTGAGACAGCGCTGAAGGCAGCGCTCGGTGCCAGGATGAATTCAGAGCTAACAGTAAAGTATTAAGGGAAGAAGCCTAGGCTTGGGCAGCAGCTCGGGACCCACCCCAGCCCCACAGCTCCCAGGAGGTGATGGGTGAGCTCCTCTGCAGGAACCTGGCTGTGCCATGCCTGCTGGGAGAAGCAAGGGGCTTCACCAGCAAAGACCAAACCCAAAAATTAGGAAAATCAGAAATACACAACCCACTGGATCTGTTCGAGGCTTAACTTGATTACCTGCAGATGCCCTTGGAACTCAAGCAGAGGGACCATGACACACACAGCAGACAGTAAGAACCCACCAATACACAACTGTAGCTGATTTCGGAGAGTACAGGACTGGTAAACAGCATTCTGTTACGGCAAATTCAGACAGACCCGGCAGGCCGGACTTCACCCAGCTGCTGATGCGGTGCACATGACAGCGACCACCCCTCACGTTAGTCTTTCACATTTCTCTAACAAGTCCAAGCATTTTTTCTGAACTCACAGGTCTTTTCCTCATTTACTCTCTGCCTCACACTGCAATCAGATTTCCTTTCATCCATTCCACCATTTTCCATCACTTTCATCCATTTCACCTTTCCATTCTTTCACCATTCCCTGGTGCTTCCGTGGTTTCTAAGACATCAACAGCCCTTGCGTTGCTGCTGCCGTGTGGATCCCCACCCCCTGCCTCCTCCGAGACAGCAGACCGAGGGACCCCGCCAGCCTCGTCA
>NW_010244191.1:31373-33999 GCF_000690775.1 Eurypyga helias
AGCCCCAGTGAGCCTGGCTTTAGCCCCTTCCCCCTTCAAATCTAGTTTAAAGCTCTTCCCACAAGCCCTGCTGACTCCTGCGCAGAGACCCTTCCCCTCTTTGAGACAGGGATACCCCGCCTGTTCCCAGCACACCCGGTGTCGTGCAAACCCACCCATGAACAGAAAACCCAAAATCCTGCTGGTGACACCAGGCTTGGAGCCATGTATAGATCAGCTGGGTCATAGAGTCATAGGATCATGGAATGGTTTGGGTGGGAAGGGACCTTAAAGCCCCCCCAGTCCCACCCCCTGCCATGGGCAGGGACACCTTCCACTAGACCAGGTTGCTCCAAGCCTCATGCAGCCTGGCCTTGGGCACTCCCAGGGATGGGGCATCCACAGCTTCTCTGGGCAACATGTTCCAGTGCTCCCACCCTCTGCGGGAAGAATTCCCTCCTGATGTCCAATCTCAATCTCTCTATTTCCGTATAATCCCGTTACCCCTTGTCCTGTCACTCCCTGCCCTTGGGAAAAGCCCCCCCCAGCTTCCTTGTAGCCCCCCAGGCACTGGAAGGGGCTCTGAGGTCTCCCCGGAGCTTCCCTTCTCCAGGCTGCACCCCCCAACTCTCCCAGCCTTTTTCCCTCATCTCCCTCATTTGAAAGGGAGACCTGCCGAAGAGCAGCACTCCACCCCAAGCTCCCATTCCTTCCCTCTCGCCAGTCGCACGGAGGTTTGCACGACAGGCCAGATCAGGCCCAACGGATACATCTGGAGGGGGCTTGGTGTCAGAGATGGCACAAACCGCATCCAACCGCAGGTGACGCTCAGGAAGGAGCTGCACCAGCCCTCAGCTGCCGGCTACCCACCGAGAGCCAAGTCAACACCTCCAACCGACGTAAAACTGTATTTACCACCTTCTTGGGGCTCCACAACTCCTTGTTTGTTTTTCTGGGGATGAATCACGCAGCCTTTTGCCAAGGCTGCTGCCGCGCTTCCCGCCAAGCCCAAAATCAACACCTTGAGTGCGCTGTGAAAGTTCCTAGGGAATCCGAGAAGACCAAGGGCACACGAAATGGTCATCCCGGGCTGCACCCACGGACTCTGGCTGGCACGTCCTGTGTCACCAGGTCTCGTGTTCGAGGTGAGTCACAGATACCACACGACCAAGCATGCCATGCTGTCAGGAGCACACTGCGCTGCTACTGATTTTTTAAGCAAAATTATTTTTTTGCCTTCTTTCTCAACTCTTCCTAAATTTTCATTAAGAGTTGCTTTCCCTGTAATGGACCACTTCCACTTTTAATCTTAATTAGCAGAGAAACTAAACTCCTGCCAAGCTTTGTGCTGCCTCATTATATAGCTGAAAATGTGTTGGGAATACTCATGTGACACCAGATCCACTTGTTTTTTCTACCTCTACAAAAAAAGATGGAAAGTAACAGAGGACGAGATTCCAAACACCTGGCGGAAGAATGCCCAAAAGTGGGCTTGGAGGCCTGCCCGTGGCGAAGGCTGTGCACAGCAGAGCTCCTCTGCACAGATCGATCACTTCAGCCCTATTTCAGCTGCTACCTCTGTAAAAGGAAGATGTGGAGAGGCGAAAACCCAGGCAGACAGTGCTACCAGCAGAATTCAAAAGGCAGACACTCCAGCACAGAGAGGACAATTAGAGAGCCAATTAACATCCAAGCTGTATATCTCCTGACCAGAAATAAGGATGCTTGCTGAAAATGAACTTTATTGACTCAGCATTTTCCCAGGTGATTTATTCTGGAGATGAAATAGGGTGTATCTTTTTCTTTCCTAGCAGATTTATTCTCTTTTTACCAGGTGTCTAGATTGTTGGCCATTTCTCTGTTACTCTGCCCATTTAAAGCGTAAGCTACAATAACCAGAAATACAGCATTTTTTCATAAAAATATACTTCATGCACACCAGGAGTAACAGCAGAGCGGGCTCTACTGCTGTCCCCCCCGGCCAGGCTACAAGAGCAGACCTGGATGTGAGAAATTCTGCGGGGTGAGAGCAAACCTCTGCTTAGCTTCCTGGGTGCCAGCAGTGCCCAGGCAGGGTCTGGGGGGGCTACAGAAAGAGGGGATATCTGCAGAGAAACTGCTCCTGCTGCCCCAGCCTGCCTTTGGAAGAGCAGGGAATTCCCTAGCCAGAGCAAGGTCTTGGTGAAACAGAGGTGTAACTTTTGCTAACAGACGGCAGGTGCCCTGCAAAGGCACCAAACCCATCAGAAAGGGTTGTGAAGGCTGCTCTTTTCATACCCTAAATGCAGCTAAATCCAGCTCCATCATCCCAGCACCGTGTTCAGTCCTAATCACCCTACCTGCACACTCCTTGTTAGCAGGAGGGGCAGAGATTTCCGCAGAGACCTGAAAAGGCTCGCAGAGACAGACAGGAGAGACAGAGCTTATGAGAAAGCAGAGGGAATACAAAGAGGGATCATCTCCATAGAATCATAGAGTATTTCAGGTTGGAAAAGACCATTGACCCAGCACTGCCCAGCCCTGCCCCATGTCCCTGAGCCCCACAGCCCCACGGCTCTGAAACCCCTCCCGGGGTGGGGACTCCCCCTCCCTGGGCAGCCACTTCCCACCCTGACAGTCCTTTCCGGCAAGGGCACTCCCTGCTCTC
>NW_010244191.1:34254-39080 GCF_000690775.1 Eurypyga helias
GCCCACACTGACCCCAGGATTTGGGGTGCAGCCTCCCCAGTGCCCAGCACAGGGGCACGATCCCTGCCCCGGTCCTGCTGGCCACACTGTCCCTGGTGCTGGCCAGGATGTCATTGGCCTTCTTGGCCACCTGGGCATATTCAGCCGCTGTCAACAACACCCCCAGGCCCTTTCCCGCCGGGCAGCTTCCCAGCCCCTGTCCCATGCCTGGAGTGCTGCAGGGGTTGTTGTGGCCCGAGGGCAGGACCCGGCACTTGGCCTGCTTGAGCCTTGTTAATCCTATGGGTATTCCCCCAGTGCCCAACCTTGACTGGGACACTGGGCACTGCCAGAATATAAAATGTCCTATGTACTAGTCAGAAGAATAACAACCTAAAATTGGGTCTAAAGCACAGGAAGAAAATAAATGAGGGAGTACAAATAAATGAGAAAATGATTTAATCAAAAAGGTGACAAACTCAGGGCAACAAAATGATTGTTTTCCCTAAAACATATAATTAGCTGTAATCCTTCGCTACAAAATTTTATTGAAATCAGGAACATGACAGGTTTAAAAATGTATATATGGGTTTTTTACAGGTAGCAAAAACCCACCCAAAACTGCCGGAGAGAGGATAAGAAGCAAGACAGGAACCCTGGCTTTGGAGAGGGCTCCTTTCTCCCCCCAGGCACATCCGTCCCCAGAGCGGGGCGGCTCGGACAGCCCGTGGGTACAGAAGGGAAACCTCATCGTCACCCGTTTGGCCAAACTCCAGAAACAATCAGCGTGTCTGTGCCGTTCCAATAACAGAGGCTAACGGACACGGATGAGAGAGACAACGTGCAGAAGCTCTTTGTCCACCTCAGTCCCCTGCAAGGATGCCCGCTCCTCACTCGGCAAACGCCTCCCGCACGGCTCTGATTAATATCACTGAAATCCACTCACACATCATCGGCATTTACGCCTGCAGAACCACAGCACAGGTCGCTTTTCTGCTGTAGGATGGACGGAACTGCTTTCCCAGAGCTGATCCCACGCCTACGCGGGCGGATGAAATCCGGCCGCAGAGGCAGCCCGCGCACCCCCGGACAGCCTTCTCTGCCACGGCACAGCTCCTTCCTGCGGGACCCGCTCGTCCCTGGGCTCGCTCCTGCCCGAGAGCCTCTCCCGCTTTTCAGGAGGGTTATCAATGACTAGCACAACACAAACCTGTTCCTACCAGCCTCAAAATCTTTGGTACACAGAAGGCCAGAGGTAGCCCAAAATTAAATCAACCCCTTAGAGGAGAAACCAAACAGAAACATCTTTCCCTGCTCCCAAACACACCAGGTACTGGTATGAAAGTCCTTTCTAGAGCCTCAGCTAAGACAACTGTCCTGCTCAGCATCACCAAGTCCCAGTGATGCGCAGGTGTCGTGGTTTACCCTCGGCTGGCAATAAGGTACCAGCAGCCGCTCACTCACCTCCCCCCTTCAGTGCAGGAGGGGAATCGGAGAGCAAGACAAGAGAGGTCATGAATATAGTGATACTAATAATACTAACTATACTACTATGGATAATAAGCAGTATAAGTAATTAAAATAACAAAAAATAGAACATATGCTACAATCGCTCACCACACACCAACCAATGCACAGCCAGGGCCCGAGAGCGAGAGTCAGAGCCGGAGCCCGAGAGCGATGGCAGCAGAGTCCGAGCGACCCCACGAGCGACAGCACGGCCGGGAACGCCACCGACCCCCCAGCTCACTGACCAGTGAGCAAGAAGGCAAGCTAATAAACGAGGGAGCTAACACACGAGCTATCAAAGGAGTTATGGCCCCCCAGCTGCTCAGAGCAGCCCCTGGGAAGGGAATTAACCCTGTCCTGACCAAAACCAGAACAGTGAGCTGCAGCCAAGAGCCCCGCACAGGCACATGAGCCGTCCTTCTCCTGCAACCCACAGCAGAGAGGGAACTTCAGCACCCTTCGACCCAAGAGAAGGTGTGCAGAGCTAGAGGACATGGGTCAGCATCCACAATTAACTGCACTGAGCTGCTCCGGAAAACAAGGCATTTACATGAAATTAAAATGGATCGACCTATGACTATTTTGTCAAGATGGATCTCATCAAGACTGGTTTGCATAAATATTCTAATCAGTGCTCTCATCCTGCCCCTCTCCTTACCGTCAGTGATAAAGTTATGCTTTTCTCAGAAAATTATTCATGATGTTTATTCATGATGTTGGTTTTTTCCAGGGAGCTGTGATCCTCGGAAGAACTGAAGCACCGGGGTGAATACCAACCGCAGGCGCATGCCAGACAGGACTGGGTGGCTGCGACTGGTAAGAGACGTAAGCGGGGGATGCTGAAGGAACAGGGGTGGTACCGTGTTGCTGAGACCATCTGTCCAGCCCTGGGGCACCAGGATACAACCTGAGGAAGTTCGGAGGCTCGTGATAGTGACTTGAAGCCAGCAAAGCCAGTTTTATACACAGACAAGTTACAGGTGCTTGACCTTTTTAATTTATCCGAGGGAAGAGTACCAGCCAATTTTACTGTGTCCTTTACTGCCATCATGGGGAGGTGATTTTGATACTAGGCAGTTCTTTCATTTAGCCAAAAAAGTCATAATGAGAGCCAAAGGCTGGACAGTGAAACTAAACAAATCCGGAGTAGGAATAAAGTTAATTATAAGCACGGAAGCAGCTAAGCTAATACGGAGCAAATTCTCTATCATCTGCAGACTCAATTAAATGATGATCCTTGAAGACATGCCCTCGCTCAGGGTCACAGGTCTCACGGGGAGCCCTGGGTGGGAGCTGTGTCCCTGGGTGCTCGCCACCCTCACAGGGCCCTGTGCTGCTCTTGGGAGTCAGGCTCAACTCCTTTCCCAGCACATTTCCCCTTGCTACTTTTGGGGGTAACAAGGGGAAATTGAGGCTCAGGTTTTACAGGTGTTTACAAGCTGACTTGCAACTCAAGGTCTTGGTGTCGAAGTGCCTTTTAAAAGCGGGTATTAACCATCCAAACCATCCAACTGGCATTTCTGCATGAAGCAGCACCTAAATGACTTTAAAAAGCCTTTGGGCCACTGGTTTCTATAAAGAGTGGCGAAGCTCGTGACCCCCACGGTACCCAAGGGCCAAACTGTGCCCTGCTGTCACCTGCCCGCTGCCAGCTTGTCCCAGGCTCCGGCTACGAGGTGAGGGAAGGGGCGGGCAGGGGGGATCTAAATCCGCAGGCACCTTCTCGGTCTTTCACACAGGGATAGCTGCATTGCACTTCTGTTTTGGAGAGGTCTAAATAATGCCAATTATACCGCTATCTTGTACAGCCAGTGGTCATCCGAGCTTCCTGAAACAGCTGCAAACATGGAACAGTGAAGGCTCCCGAGAGCAGAAATATTGCAGATACGCCCCTGAAAAATAAAAGGGTCTGGCAGACTTTCTTTACAGCAGGGACCAGTTCAGCCCACGCTGCACAGTGAAAAGGCAAAACAAGAAGCAATCTGGAGAAATAATAAACCAGCCAGAGGATGCTCACCTTGTCAGCAGTGCAAGGTGGCCTCTCCTCCCCCCCCTTCTGAATAACTGGGGGTGTTAGACAACTCCGAGTGTCCCACAGGCATCGCGGAGAAGTGAAGACCCCGCAGAGCAGCCCCACACCCTCTGATGGATGAACAGCCCGGGCCTGGTGCTGTGTCAATGCCTTCGGTAGGCAGTCCGCTGCCACGCTTACTCGCAGTTAGGGAAAATGGTTGGGGATCAAGGAGAAAGGCAGGAGCTGTGGGGGGCACAATCACGTGTTACTGACTTTGCTGCTGCACCAAAAGCTGGGGAAAAAAGGAAAGCAAAGAGAAACCTTCAGTGTGACAGGGCACGTGCTATTGAGCAAAACACGGGGGAAGTGCCATGAGTCAGCAGAACAGCAATGGAAATGGGAAAGACTTCCAAGGAAGCCAGGGGATGCCTCTCGGGAGAGGTCTCCGCACTGCAGGGATGAGACGCAGCGTTCACACGGCCGGGGAACGCGCAGGGCGAACAGAAAAAGCAGGGCACGAGGGGTGGATAAACCACCGAGGAAGAACACAAGGGGAGGAAAAAATGAGGAAACGACTAAGTGAGGGACTGAGATTTAATGCCTTGCACAAGCCAAACCTGCAAACACTTCTCTAAGTGAATTGGATGCCGTGGAGAAAGATGGGGGGGTGCCACTTCCAGGGGTCCTGGGCAGAACAGAGCGTGGCTGCAGAAAGAGCAGGCACTGCTGAGCTGCAGCATCCAGCCCTGCCCGCAGTCCGGTCTTAGCACCACAGCCACACCACGAACTGGCTCAGTTTCCAGCAGGGAGCAAACAAAAACGGCAAAATGAGAGGCTAGACAGAAGGAGGGTGGAAAAAGCCCAACAGACAGACCACAGGGAAAGAAGAACCTGGTCTGCAGCCCTTAACAACATTCTGAAGGATGACAGGAAAATGGGGGCTATAATAAAAGTGGACTCAGCTGTTGTTAGCATGGGCCTGAAGAGAAGCTGTGTTTTAAAACAGACTGAAGGCAAACAGAAAACAAAATACGCCTAAATTAGACTAGGGTGACACCCCACCCCCCCAGTATTTGTCCAGGTACAAATGAATACAGGCATATGTGGTAGCTCCTTATAAAACCTCATTGTCTTGTGCGGGGAAGTAACAATAGGAAACAAAATTATGAAAGGACACACCAGCTCGTTTGGCTTAAATAAAAAGAAAAGAAGTCTGTCAGAAAAGCATCAGCTTTTTCCATACGACACTCACCTGGAGACCTGGTCAGCAGCGGGAGCAGCAGGTCCCAGCGAGCAGGCACTGGGCACAAAGGACAGACACAAC
>NW_010244191.1:39111-64495 GCF_000690775.1 Eurypyga helias
GCAGGGCCGGATCAGGTAGCACTGTCTGGTTCAAAACCTCCCCAAAATGTCACAGAAGTGATTTGTTGGTAATGCAAGGGGACAAAGCAGGCAAGACCTGGACACAGCCCATACAGCTGGGACACAGCCCAAACGGCTTCAGCCGGGACTCGTGTAAGAAACCTGCTGAAAATCCTCACACAAGAGCAGAAACACCTAGGGTTGTCTAACTCAGCTTTGACATTCACACTGGAAAGGACATTCACCCCATGTGATGCATTCCTACACCAGGGAAGGTGGAGGAATCATTAAGAGTGGGATAAGACAGAGGAAAAGAATTGCTATGGTCGAAGGGCACCGTCTCTGTAAAGGGCATCCCACATGAATGTGAGTGCTGCAAAGGGGACACAACATAAGGGCGAGAGACGGCTTAATTCCTCTCTCCGGAAGCCAGGGGGGATTTCATACTTGTCTGAGTCTGGTCTTCTGTTCATCATCACCACCCCTATTAAATTGTTGGTGCTGAAATGAAACTCACTGGTCTGCAACTTGCAGCATCGTCTTTGCCATCTTTTAAAAAGGATGTGTTCACAGAATCACGGACTGGTTTGGGTTGGGAGGGACCTTAAAGCCCCCCAGCCCTACCCCCTGCCATGGGCAGGGACACCTTCCATAGCCCAGGGTGCTCCAAGCCTCATCCAGCCTGGCCTTGGACACTCCCAGGGATGGGGCACCCATGGCTTCTCCGGGCAGCCTGCGTTAGACCTTTCTGCTCTCTGCCATCGAGGCAGAATGAAGCAATAGCTTACGGAGTAGTTTGCAGCGTTAGAACATGCTGATCCTTCAGTTCTGGGGGGATGCGGTCCAGCGCCGGATGCTCTGCTGTGCTTTGGGCTTGTGCTGAGCGGTCTCTGGGAGGACCTTCAGGTGAGAGCCCAGACTCGCCGTCTGCAACCCTGCCCCTCCCAAGGCACTTGTCCCAAAGAATTCATCAGGCTCTCCTTGCTCCCCCTCCCCGCCAACCGACTGCTGGACTGAGTTTCAGTTACCCCTCAGTTCTCAGCCCCATAGTTTTATTGCTAGTCCCCAAGCCTGCTGCTCCTCAGGAAACGCTTGAGCCCGCTAAATGCAAACTGCAGGAATTAACTAGTGCTCACGCTCTTTCTGTTTTCCTCCTTGATGAAAGATATGTGCTTTTTTGAGACTGCCTTTTCAGTTTTGCTTTCTTTTGAAACCCGAGGTCTCCCGGGGCAGCGCCGGAGGGAGAAAGGGCAGCGCGTCCTGAGGCACCCGCAGCCTCTCCCCTGGTATATCCCACCAGACCTCTGTTTTCCACAAGCATTTCTGCTGCATTATCTGACCCCTTAATTCCCTCACTCCGTTTTATATAGCTCTTCCTCTAAAGTTTACTATCATATATATTTTTCCTTCCTGTCTTTTACAAGAATGCTTTATGTTGACTTGATGTCTATCTCAGCCTGGCTCTTGACAGCTTTATCTCCAGCCCCATCTCTTCTGCCTGCTCCAACAAATAGCGACTGTTGATTGCGCCTGAAAACGCAGCCTGTGTGTGACACTGCTAAGTAACCGAAATCTTTTTATTTCAACCCTTGCAACCTCTCTAATCCTCTTTAGCCTTTTATGGCCCCAAGGTCAGAGGAGAAGGGGGGGAGCAGAGGTTCCCGGCAGCCCATGGGGCAGCCCATGGTGAGGCTGGCTGTGCCCTGCAGCCATGGGGGGGGCACAGCCCCCCTGCAGCCTGGGGAGGACCCCACACTAGTCCAGGGGGGTGCCCGAAAGGGGCTGTGACCCCGTGGGAAGGACTCATGTGAGAGAAGTTGGTGTGGGACTGTCTCCCGTGTGAGAAATCCCACACCGGAGCAGGGGCAGAGGGTGAGAACCCTCCCCGGAGGAGGAAGGAGCAGAGACAGCGTGTGATGGACCCCAACCCCCATTCCCCATCCTCCTGCACCACTCTGTGGGGGCGGAGGGAGAGAAATGAGGGGCAAAGCTGAGCCCAGGAAGAAGGGAGGGGTGGGGGAAGGGGTTTTAAGAGTTGGGTTTATCTATCATTACCCTACTCTGATGTGGTTGGTAATAAATGAAACCAATTTCCCCAAATCAAGTCTGTCTTCCCCGTGACGGCAGTTGGTGAGTGATCCCTCCCTGCCCTTGTCTCACACCACGAGCCTTTCCTTCTATTTTCTCACCCCTTCCCAGAGGGTCAGAGCGGCTTCGGTGGGTGTCTGACCCCAGCCTGGGTCAACCCACCACACTGGCCAAAAGATCAAAACTAGAGTATTATTCTCCCATTTGACTGGGATTTCAATCCACAGAAACTGATATAACTGGCTATATATTTGACTCTATTCTTTCCCCAAATATCATGTCACTGCACATCAGCACCATCTACCCTGCCAGGGCTGTAGGTTGGTTTGACTGGGGGCTGCAGGTCCCCTCTGGCTCTACGCACCCCCCACTGCTGGAGGCATCCATCCCATCGCTCCGTCCTCAAGCTCTCCGCGCTGGAAGGGTTCAGCCAAGCACATCCTCCACCAAGCTCATCCTCCAGAGCAGCTATGAAGGCATCCACACCCCCACGCCAGCTACCCCGGGCCAGCACCACCTTTGCAAGGGTTCCCCTGCCTCCTTTCAAGCACACCTGGAACCCCCTGTGCATGGGGCTGCATTTCCATCCCCGGGTGGATGCTCACATTCCATCAGGAGCTTTGCTCGCTCCCTCTGCTTTGCCCTGCCTCCGTCATTCCGGGGCTGTTCCTCCTCCCGGCCCTGCTGATGCTGCGTCACTGATGGCTCACCCGCTGCTCACAGCTCCTGGGCGTGTTACTGTGCTTGTTGCTCCAGAACTGCTCACCCAGCTGCCGGGGGGTGCTCGCCGCTGCCGGGATCCTGCCAGCTTGTCTCCCAGCTTTGCACTGATCCTGCTCTGCTTTGCTGTTTCGGTTTTTCACAGAACTCGGAGGCTGTGATTTCTGTAAGCACCTCCGGGCAGATGAACTCCCTCCTTACTTCTCCAGCTCAATCCCGGCTAAAGAGATATAAGATATATCTCTTATAAGAGATATAAGATCTCTTGCTTATAAGATATGAAGGAACTTGGCTGGGGCCGAGAATAATGAAAAGATGCTCCCAAGGGGGACGGTGGGAAGGCTACAGCCCTCTCAGGGTCCTGAGACCTGAAAGCATTTGACATACAGGAACTACATGCTTAGACTGCTGGCAGGTAACAGCCATGGGCTCAGGTTTAACAGTGCCTTTAACAAAACACCAGAAAACACGTTTTGCAGAACTTACAGACATTCACTGCAAGAGGAGTTTCATGATTAAGCACCTACTCGGAAAACGTAATTACCAGAAGTAGGGCAAATAGAGGGGGAGTGGATAAAGGTCCCCCCAAGGGTCACATCCTATATTCCTGTGTTTATATATAGATGTCCTAAATAGCAAACTGAACTAAGCTGCCTTCGTCCCTCCCGACAGCCCGGCTACGGGGGAGTCGCGAGCACGGAACACGCAGTAAAACCGGCGGCTTTGGCTCTCCTGCGTAACCGGATCACACGTAACCTTAATTAATCTCACATCTGACTTCGGAAACACTTCCCGTTCGTCTCGCAGCGTTACTCCTAGGAGTTGCTGATTAACCCAGTCTCCGTTTCCTTTTACCAGTCATTCATTTCCCGGGAGCCGCTGCA
This sequence comes from Eurypyga helias, assembly GCF_000690775.1. Classification (NCBI taxonomy): domain Eukaryota; kingdom Metazoa; phylum Chordata; class Aves; order Eurypygiformes; family Eurypygidae; genus Eurypyga; species Eurypyga helias. The sequence continues at coordinate 42,804 of NW_010244191.1, forward strand.
GTGTCGGACGAGCAGACCCCAGGCAGACGTCAGAGGGGGCACACGTGGGGAAAGGGGACACGGGAATTGCTGCTATCGCTCTGCCCCATCCTGTGCTTCCCCGTCATGGCCGGGGTCGCAGAAAATGGCACGCGTTCACACCCACCGCCCCTGCAGACGGGACCCCTTTGGGAACCCGTGTCGACACACCATCCGGCCAATTTACTGCGCGGCTCGACTCCAGTGAAAATTACATACTCTTCGCCTCTGTTCTTACGGATCCACTGTGAAGTGACTCAAGCTACGGCTTTGTTAGAAGAATTTCCTCTAAAATAAAAGTTTGTCAATAAAAAGCTATTTCTAATCGGCCTCCCACAGCTGCTGCTTCTGAGTGATCCATCGTGAAACGCTGCGCTTGCGGGCCTTGCCAAAGGACTTTCCTCTAATAAGAAAGCTCGTCAATAAGTTCACTTTTTAGCTGTTCTTCCCAAAGCTTTTGTAAAGATATAATTGTCAAGATGATATAGATTTATCTGGCATCCCTAGCTAGGCCTGAGCAGTTACAGCTGTGCCTTTCTGTCAAACACACGCCTTCGGCCAAATCGGTCTGAAACGGTGCGCGATGCTCAGGTGGAAAACCGCAGGAGACAGCTTTTCCATGGACCTCTCGCTAAGAAGAAAATAAAAAAGAAAGAAAAAACCTATTTTATGTTTAAAGCCAGGAAGAAGGAAACAAAGACAACCTCTTTTCCTTGAAAAGTCGTGTCGGATAGCCAGGTCTGAGTAGCCATCCCTGCCTGTGTGGGGCTTGGGGTTTTTTGACTGCTTTTCTGGTTTTAAATCTATCTGGCCTTCCTGGTGTCACACACACTATGTAAAAGACATAAAAACTGTCCCCCTTTAAAAGGGACAAGTTCAAAAACGTGCTTCTCAGACTAAAAAGAGACACTGGCCCCTACACGGGTGGAACTGAAGTCGCACCGGGTCAGGATTACATAGACTGTTGACTGAAGCCCAAAACATTTCCTTTCCACATCTATTAGTACAGTTACTAGTGCAACAGGCATGGCATCTTCACTCTCACCCCACAATCATCCCGAATTTTCTTTTTTTTTGGCACCAACTCCTTCAGTCCAGCTGCTACTGCAGCTCTGGGACCACCGTGAGCCCACCAGATCCGGGGGTTACGTGCACACTCGGTGGTCTGCAAGAAAAAAACAGCTAAACAAATACATCCCATATTTTCTACCGTGGACTGGTACCTTTTAGTTATCAGCCTTGCCACCTGATCCGGCAGAAGTCCAACGACTTGGGTGGCGGATGGATCAGCACTGTCACACCCATCCAAGCTCACTCCACCCAAGGAAATCCTCACACGCGTAAGTGCTCAGTTTAAATGGTGAGGCCAGGGGGTGAAACCCCTCCAGACCCCAGAGGTGCACGTTGGAGCAGTTGCTTTTAGAAGCCATAATCAGGATTTGCATATAAAAGCAAAAATGATTCTGGATTAATCTGGGACCCTTCCCGAGAGCTGTCTCTGCACACGGCAGAGAACGTCGTCTCTGCTCGGCCTCTTCCTGAGCTCGAGAAACCTGAAGTTCAGTCACTTTCAGTGATTTCAGAAAAAAATGTTAAGTGGCAGAGAAGGGCTTCTCCTTCCTGCCTCCCTGGTCTTCAAATTCTTTTTCTTTATTTTTTTTAAGCACTACCTGACCCAGTTTTTTACAAACTTAATCACTGTGGTCAAAAGCTACTCAAAATTGTTTGCTATTACCGAGAAATTGCACAACACATGGAAGCCTGGCCATTTCAAGCATCTTGGGCATTTTTCTTACATGAAGAGCGTGTAAGCATGCAGCACTTCCAGTCACTGCAGCATGCAATTAGCTAGTTGCTGCTTTTGCACAAATCTGCTTCCTTCATTGCTCTGACCCTGTGACGGGGGAGAGGAGAGGGTTGTGGCACCAGGAAAGGAGGCAGTGAAGGGGTTCACCGCTGCCTGGACTGCCCCATGTCAGGGATGGAGATAGGGCCTTCTCGGTCTGAAGGGCAAAAGAGGCACAGGCTGCAGTGAGGAAAATCCCCTTCCAACACTCTTCCTCCTGAGGGTGGTCTACTGGGTCCCCAGTAAAGGGGCCCAGTGAGGATGTGGGATCTCCATCCTTGGAGATGCTCAAGACACTAGACAAGCTCTGAGCAGCCTGCCTGCTTCACCGTTATCCCCGCCGCGAGCAGGAGATGGCCACGACACCTCCAGAGCCCCTCTCCATCCTCCAGCACTCAGTTCTGCATCACTGGTCCCAGTCTCCCACTTCAGGAGGTGCCAGTACAGACCAGCATAGCAACGTGTAGTACAGACGCTCCAACTGCACTACCCTAAGGCACTAGTGGTCCAAACCAATAGTGTTCTTGTACGACCAGGCCGATAAATCAGAAACAGGTCATAAAGTGAACACCAGCTTCTTCAAGACTAATCCTCATCTCAGGCAGTAAAATAACAAAGGGTTTTTCCTTCTCTGCATGAAAGAACATTTTTTAAAAAATCAAATCAAAATTTCTCATAAAACAGAGGGTGATGATGAAGAAAGAGTAAAATATCTGAGGATTTCATCTTGCAGATGAGAAGACCAGGCCTGGAAACACTGTGCTACCCAGCATTTGTTCCAGGTGTGCAGCCAGCACAGCTAATGTCCTGGGAGAGTGACAGAGCGGGGAAGCCTTGGGTGGCACTGGGAAACCGGGGCGGCTCAGTACGGCTGCGGTGTGGAGACACGACTCACCCCGTCTTTTCCACCTCCCCATCCCTGCAGGCAGGCAAACGCCTCAGAGGCACCGAAGGGGCTCACCGTCACACCTTGCCTCCCTTCTCCATCAATTTTGTATGCGCCACAAAGCACCCTGGTTGGAACGTACTCGCCAGCCAGTCCGTGCAGGACCAGCGCCACCCGCTCAGCAGCACCGAGGCATTTCTCCCGTCACGCTGTAAGGGATCCCCGCGGAGGGGTAAAGCGAAGGACCGGTTCCCTCCCTGCAGCAGATGTCCCGTGGTGACCAAGCGCCAGGGATGCATCCCGAAGCCATCACCCGTGGGGCCATGGTGGGTGGCACAGCTCCCCTCAGCTGTGCATGACCCCAAACAACAGCAAGGGCTTCCCAGACCCTCACCCGCTTGAGAAGGCGCACATATTCATGAACAGAACCAGAAGCAGCTCCTTCCCCTATTAACAGGAGCACGTTGCAAGGGCATTCAGGACCCAGAAATTGTAACGCCTCTTCTGCATCACCTAGCACCGTTACACCCTTAATGATACTGCTTAACGCGTCCCACAGAAGGACACCGCTTTGCTGGACACCTCTGGAGAATTCAACTGAGGATTAGTGGAGTAAAACTCTGAGCCAAGAAGCTTCTCTAGCTTCTGCTAACTGAAGGATTTCTCATTCATCAGAGCTGCTGGGATGTTGGAACCCTGATTCACATGGAAGTGCCTTGCTGGGCTGCAGTCTGAGCCCTCGTCTCGCTGAATGATGTCACTGCAGAAGTCTACAGAAAATTATTTGAGACTGGGACATTTATCAGTTCAAATTAATCCTTCTCCAAGTGAAAATGCCTCTGCTTTCCAATTAGGCTGCTGTGAGGAATGGAAACAAAGGAAAAATCGCTCACCTTAATTAGTCCCTTTGTGCTGCTTTTTGCAAACTCATCTCTCATCACAAGCTCACCGGCCATGCCGCAGCAGACCCACCGGCACTGACGGCGGGGTGTCCGCTGGGAAAGCTCCCCATGTCCCCCCCAGGCCATGTCCCACCCTGGCCGAGGCTCTGCCAGGATGGGTGGGAGCAGTGCTTTGGCCAGCACGGGCAGCGTGAGCATCCCCCTGGGCAGAGGGAGCCACCGGCTCAGCCGTTCATTATCCAACATCCCAAACCACAGCTGGCTAATGAAAATTAAAAGTAGCTATTTAGAAAGCGTCACACTTCCGGTGATCCCTGTACCATGCATGCTTTACAGTTCATTCTTCAACAACAAAAAGTCTTAAGGATCTTTTCGTTCCGTTTCTAGCACATCTTCCACAGATATTGTGAAGTTTGACTCATGCAGACATTCCACTTCATATTATCTAAAATCACAAAGAGTAAAAACCCTTCAGTAAGCCTGTCTTTAAGACTAAGTTCAGCTAACTGCTTAAGGATGTCGTTTACTTTATACACAGACCCACATCCATCCTTCTACAGCAAAACCGTTTGCTTTAACACTGCTTCAGACCCAGTGACTCTGTGGGACTTGTAAAAGCAGTGCAAGTTCTGATGGATAGGGATAAACTCAGGTATGCATTGTAAATTAAAAATACAGTAACTGTGTTACCAGACTGATGCACATGAACCTATAAAAATGCAAGGAAAGTCATCCTTGGCACCGCCGTATTGCAGACCATTAAAAATGCAGGTGCAATACCCCTGTTTTAATGGCTCTACAGACTGACTCATATACTAATTACAGTTATCTTTAGCTCATTAAATGGAAAGCAAGTTTGTTGTCATCTTCCCTCGTAAACAGCTTGAACATTCATAATTGGGAAAAAAACCATATAGTAGCTTCCATTTCCATTTTTAACTTCTTCAACAAGAAAAAAAATGAAACCATTCCTCATTCTTGCCTTCAAGAAGCTGGTTTGTAATTCCACTGTCAACTACGCAGGGAGTACTTATTTTTCATACACAATGTGGATGTGAGCATATTTAATGTGCTGATACGCCCATTTATCTTAAAATACACAAAAAGGGTGTCTGGACCCCCCTGTCCTGCTGGGAATGACACTGTCAGCTGCTTGTTGCTGCGGGACACGACACCGTCCAGTGTGGATTTGCACCCTTGAAGTGCGGGTGTCATGAGAGAGATGCCACAAGCTGTACCAGAGAGGGAAATCACAGCTGAGCACGTGCCAGTCGGGCATCTTTTGGTACAGCTGAGCTCACAGCACACCAAGGACATGCATCCTGCACACTTCTTCCATGCAATAAATGCAAACACGCTACGCAGCTCACGAGCTGGGACGCAGCGGTGGTCCAGGTCAGTTCTGGAGTGTCTCTGAGGTGCCCGGCAGCTGGAGGTGTGAAACACTGCACTTACATGCCCTTGTATGATGCTCTAAGGTTGGTATTTCACATTTTCTCCACTAATGTGGCTGGGACTGTGTAGCCTTCAAGGTAGTTTGACACTGCTCCACCTAGGAGCTTTTGGGTGGCAGGTACAAACTGCTAACAGACCCGCCTGGTCAAGGCTGTGCTTGAGATAAGTTCTGAACATCAGCAGCTGCTGCAGCATCAGCCAACACTTCATTAGCAGGAGACTAATCAATTGACATCCTGATCAATTCAATTTTCTGAGCATCAGGTTGCAGAAGTCCCTCAGGAGGGATCTGCACACACAAGAGTACCCCACTGAGGAGGAAGAGTCAAGCAGATTGGCTTTCCCTGGCTTCAGCATGGGGATGTAGCTCTGGGACATAGAATCATAAATTCCTAGAATGGTTTGGGTTGGAAGGGACCTTAAAGATCATCTAGTTCCAACCCTGCTGCAATAAGGTCTCCCCGGAGCTTCCCTTCTCCAGACTGAACCCCCCAACTCCCCCAGCATGTCCCCAGGGCAGAGGGGCTCCAGCCCTCGGAGCATCTCCGGGGCCTCCTCTGGACTCGCTCCAACAGCTCCGTGTCCTTCTGCTGTTGGGGCCCAGAGCTGGAGCAGAACTGCAGGGGGGTCTCCCCAGAGCGGAGCAGAGGGGCAGAATCCCCTCCCTCGCCCCCCTGGCCACATTTCTGTGAATGATTCATTCCTACTGATGTAATATTTCAAAAGTCCTGCAGAAACTGTCTACACTGTGGTACCAAGATATTTTAAAAAACACTCTAATTTTAATCAGTTCCACTATTATTCCCTCCATGTGAGATGGGGACTGCAGCCAGAAATAAAAAAGTCCCTGAAGCTGGGAAGGAGACTGCGTGTTCCCCCTCTAGCTGCTGTGCCGCCGGAGGACAACCAGAAGCACCCTACATCAGGAGTTCTCCAGTCACCCCAAAGAAAGGCAATCATCTCATCTCCTCCCCCACAATGTGTTTAAATTAACAAGGATGTAATTCCATTGTTGAATTCTGATAATAATGTCTCAAACCACAAGAGTAAAGCAATTACAGAATTGTATATTCAAAAATTACCCTCCTAACTCAGCCCTATCTGACCCCCCTCTCCAATTAGCTCCAGATACTGTAGGAAGATGAGACTCACTCCACAGATGTCTGCTGTGATCTCAGAGGTCTCTGACTCCGCACGCAGTCTTCTGAGGAACTGATTCATTATTCATTTTTTACTACCTCTAGTTGTGAGTTGAACTAGAAATCCAGCTCAACTTCAGCCTCTCTTCTCCCCACGGGGCCCAGGAAGGGTTCTCCACTGATGGTTCCAGAGGCTGGACCAGCGCAGTCAGACTGCTGCCCATCAGACACAGGGACAAGGAGGGGGGTGGTGAACCTCTGCAGGTCCCCCTGCTCCTGGAGCAGCTCCTGCCTTCCCAGCACCCCCGTAGCTGTCCCCATCTGGGTCTGCCCCTGCAGCCCTCATGAGTTTGAGGTCTTTGCTCGGAGACCAGCTGGATTCCAGTGATGCCACCTTCTCCTGGGGACAGCCAAGGCATTCTTTTTTTGGAGGGATGCAGAAGCCAACACTCTCAAAGCTGAGAACCCCCCGTGCCGGGTGGAAAGCACTGGCTCCCCGCACACTGGAGTTTCCACAGCCCTGTGGTCTCACCTAAGTCAGAGCCACAGGGACAGCCTTACCCTCCATGGATGGGTGCTTCAGCTGCCCTCCCGTCTTGTCACCCCCTTAGGGCTCCTTCACCCACTCTGACTACACCTGCCCTAGGTCCCTTGTGCCCTTCCCAACTCAACCCATGGTCCTGTCCTCCTTGGCTCACTGAAGGATGGATGGATGGATGGACTGATGATTACCTCAGCTTTCCAAACCCCACACATCTCTGGAGACCTCCAGAGGTTCTGGAGTTGACAAGAACCCTGCCAGGCTGACCCACAGATGAACCTCAAGTGCTGTGCCCCATCGGGAGAGCACTCACACCTCATGAGACAAGGGCACAACAACCTGACCCCGCTGTCCTGGTGGTCCTCTGGACCACGACGAGAGCAGACACCACAGAGGGAAGGGGAAGGGAAGGATCATCCTCCTCGCCAAGGACACCTGGAAAAGTTACACAACTTTCTGAGCTCTCAAGTCCCAGTCGTTGCTGGAGGTACAGGACAAACATTCCTCCCTGCCCATAAGGTCAATGCCTGGGTCTAGCACTGCTTCCCAGCTGCTCACACTGATAAGAGTTTGAGGGCAGAACAGCAGGATATAGAACCTGCTAATTAAAACATTTTATCTCCAGACTTTGTCTGATGGCACTGCCTCTTCACAGCTTGACAAAACCTCCATCAGTCAAAAGTAAGTCTTGGCCAGCTGCACGCCAAACTGCGATCGGGGGGGCCGTAACCCTCTGAAATATTTAGACCCTGAGTGGATGAAAGACAGTGTTTACTTAATTCCTTGCCAAATTTTTGGTGGATCATAAAGAGGAATATTTTACACCAGCCCAACTGTTCCTGTCTGCGTAACTTGGGTTTTTCATGTCAGTGGCAGCACTGACATGAGTTATACACAGATGAATTTGCCTTTTTCTTCTAATGTTGTGCTGTTTCCAGCTGAAGTCAGACAATACATTTCCAAATCGGTACAGAAAATGTGCTCAGCACCGATAAAAACACATTAATTCTCCCTGTTATGCTATCTGTGTTGTTCCCAGCCATGGGTACACGTTCCACGGTAAGAGAGGTTCGGAAGATTTCTGGGAGGAGTTTGCAGCACCAGGCTGGTGCATTCCCACCAGGTTATCACACGGGAAGCCCTTAGGTGAGTTTTGTCTCACCCCACTGCATCTGAAAATGTTCAGAGGCTATGAGAAACAAGTCACCATCACCCCTGTTCCCCCCGAGAATCAATCAACAGCCACAGAAGGGAAACCTGCATCCCTCAAGCCATCTTCTCTCCAAATCCACCCCATTCTCCACATCCAGGAGAGCCACAGGGCCTTTCCCCCAGCACCGCTGCCCACCAGCCCTGGCAGAGGCAGAATTTGTCCTCATGCGTGTTCGTGGCTCTTGACGTGGAGCCTGATGCAGCACACAGCATCATCTGCTTGCAGGCACAGTTCCCACTGGGATGGATGTGGGAGACCAAGGGACTAAACACACCAAAAGCCGCAGGCTGAGGCTCCTGGGGAGGACAAAGACATCAACTCCGCTGGACCATGCCATTTCTCCCTATTTTCTCCCAAGACAAGAGCAGCAGGATGGATACCGCAGTCGACAACACCAAAAGCTTCAAATCCATTAGCCCCTGACCTGCCATCTCCCGGGTGCTTCCACATGAGCCTTCTGCTCCCCCGACGAAGGTCAGAGCAACCCTGGTCATCGTGACAACGCACCAGGCTGATGGGGCGGCTCGAGCTCCCAAAGAACTTTAAGCCCCTTCCCACCAGGCCGTGTTGGGGGGGAGGGAATGGGTCAAGCTCCTGCCCAGCCTTGCCAGCCCCGCCGAGCATCACCCACCTCCCGCACCGCGGAACACCAGCGCACAGCCCACCACACAGCCTGGGACCTACTAAATGCTTTCTTTAAGTGTTAATAAGGTGGTCTTCCCTAAATGCTCCCACAAAAATTCTATCCTTTCTCAACCATTCTGTGGTGATTCCTCACTCCATACGCAAAGTATTCCCAAGAAACAGAAACCACGTGGAATTATGGCAGTGTATTTCAATTTTAAGACCCGGATGACGCTGGCTAAGCAGATGCAGGCTTTATTCACTGCAGTGTCTTCGCTCTGACATACAATCTCTTTAAAATCCTGAGGGAGCCCCATTTTAATTTACAGAAATTTAATGACAGTATTACACTGGAAATTAGAGTTAACTTTTTAATGGCATATATTCCTTCATCTGACTAGTAGAAAGTGTGCTGGCAATAATAATCATTTAATAGAGCCATGTGGGTAAATATCAAAGTATTTGTAACTGTTCATCGACACTATACTCAGAAAATAATCCATTCACTTTTTGAACAGGTTTCCCAGAGAAGCTGTGGATGCCCCATTCCTGGGAGTGTCCAAGGCCAGGCTGGATGAGGCTTGGAGCAACCTGGGGTATGGAAGGTGTCCCTGCCCATGGCAGGGGGTGGGGCTGGAGGGGTTTTAAGGTCCTTTCCAGCCCAAATCGTTTTAAGATTCTTGCAACTCCAGGAATCTTGGCTACCCTTTGGCTTCCAGTATCACACTGAGAGCTCACAGAGTTGTCTCTGCTACATTTCCAAAGGTTTCCAGATCTCCACCCCTCACGGAAATGTCAACTATTCTGGCTGCTCAAGAGGCACCTCTCCATGTGGCTGTGTTAAAATACTCATATTTATCAAACAAGCTTATCTCATGGTCTGCTCCACGTCTGTCTGTCCAACTGACCCAGCTCCAGTGTTATTTACAATTTTATAGAATCACAGAATGGTTTGGGTTGGAAGGGACCTTAAAGATCATCTAGTTCCAACCCCCCTGCCATGGGCAGGGACACCTTCCACTAGACCAGGTTGCTCCAAGCCTCATCCAGCCTGGCCTTGGACACTCCCAGGGATGGGGCATCCACAGCTTCTCTGGGCAACCTGTCCCAGTGCCTCCCCACCCTCTGCGGGAAGAACTTCTTCCTGATATCCAATCTAAACCTCCCCACTTTCAATTTAAACCCGTGTAAATTGTAAGTTTTTTATCATCTGCAAGTAAATTGCAGATACTTTCTTCCAGCCCAGACAGCCTATGAGCTGCGAGAAGCAAGGCATCACCAAAACCCATGGTATTTACTTGCAAATGTTCTCCAGCCCTTCCAGAGATCAAAAATGTAAGGAATTCATAGTTAATTATAAGCATGAATAATTACCCTGTGGCTGCAGCATGCAGAGGAGTTCATGCTTTGATTTAGGACCTGATCCCTATGGACTGTGCTCCTCTTTGGAGGGCCCCATCCACACACTTCACTTACAGACAGCAGAGCTGCACAGGAGACAGGGCCTTCCCTAAAAATTTAACTGCCCAAACACAGACGCATGGGCAGAAATGCAGAGCGATGCGCAGAAACCTTTGCTGCCGTTCGTGGGAGCAGTCACGTGCTGCGACCCCAGGAAGGTGCTTATGGGGAAGCTGGTAGGACTCTGCAGGTTTCCAGCTGGGCTCAGCACCAATGGATTTTATGGGATCCAGAGATGTTCACTCTGCAGTGAAGATCCCAACGGGCTGGAGGGGCTCTGCCTGGGCCCATCCAGGGCTCAGCTCTCCCAGGACAGCCCAACAGACTCAGAGGCTGAACCTGTTCAACTTTGACCCTTCCCATGGTACCCCAAACACCATGACCCCAGGACCATTCTGCCCTCTATCTTTCCATGATCAGCCTTTTTTCCTTAACTTTTCCTACCTGGTTTAACACCTGCCTGCTGGCCGAACTCCTCATGACAGACTGAATGTCCCCTGGGCTCATGCAGCACCCTGCACCTTCCCACCAACCCCACGTAAAGTGCAGGAGCATCCCCTACAGAGTTTCCGTTTCTCCCGATATTTGACATTTTACAGCAAATCCATGTGCCCAGAGATGACTGAGCACATAATATATTTAAATGAAATCCAAAGGTTTTAACAAGTGTATTTTTAGCAAAGCCAGCTGTGGTTTGAAATTTCAGTTCCAAGGGAAATCCTGAAAAGGAGGATACCAAACATTAGGAACTCTTGCAGTTCCAATGTTATTTTAGCTTATCTGACCAGTGTATATATAATAAAAACGTGTTAAAGTATAATGAAATTAAACAGACCATTTGGCACAGAATGAACAGTCTGAATGAAGATATGACATTGAAAAGTTTTTAAAAGATAGTGATAAAAATTCCCTATGCACCTCCTGCAAAGTTTATGTCATGTTTTTTTGTGGATAACCTCCCTCAGTCCCCAGCTGGCTCCTGCTTTCAGCTCCCAAAGCTGCAGAGCTGTGATATCAGCAAGCTCAAAATATTCATTGAACAAAAGCAAAGCAAAATAGAAATGCTTTCTTTCACTTCTGCTAGAACCTTCTGATCTATAGAACTGCCCACGGATTTTCAATGTTTGAACATCCCAGCTCCCCGCTGGCACATGTAAAGCACCAGCACAACAAGTTAGGAGAAATTAAATGTATTTTCAACTAAATGCCCACGAGGACATGGCCGAGGAGAGCAGCTGGAAGAGACCCTGGTCAAAGCCACATTGAAAGGTGCATGGAGGGGCTCCAAGCCCTGCCATCCACAGGTTGATGGTCATGGAAAGAAGATGTAGGAGAGCTTTGGCAGCCTCACGCCCTGCTGATGCCAGGCTGATCCCCACACTCAGACCCTCTGAGCCTGGGAACCCGGCTGTCCCAGTTTTGACAGGGATTTCTACCCACAGCCCGACCAACTTTTGCATTAGGAATTACCCCAAGTTGCCCAAGAGAAGGCTGCGTGGCAGAGCGCCCCTGGTCTGCAGCAGTCCTTTCCCTGGATCCCAGCAGCAGAATCACCCCAGGTGGAAGGCACGGTCCCTCCAGAGCCAGCCCAGCTTGTCTTCAGCATTCCCACATTGCACTGCAGCAAAGGAAAGTGCTGGGGGAAAGCCGAAGCCTTCGGAAAAAGGGATCAGGCAGAAAAAGCTGTTCAGCACTTGATAGGACAAGAGGAAATGGCCTCAAGCTGTTCCAGGGGAGGTTTAGATGGGATATTAGGGAAAATTTCTTCCCAGAAAGGGCTGTCAGGATTGGAAGGGGCTGCCCAGGGGGGTGTTGGAGTCACCATCCCGGGAGGGGTTTCAGAGCTGGGTGGACGCTCCTCAAGAGCATCCACTTAAGAGCTCATGGACATGGGTTAGTGGTGGGTTGGGCAGTGCTGTGTTAATGGTTGAATTCGATGATCTTAAAGGTCTTTTCCAATCTAAAAAATTCTATGATTCTGTGCTTTTCCCTTCCGCAGAGCCTAGGGCTTCCCACAGGACTAAGCGTTGGCTTTGGTGGCAAGACACTCCTAGACTTCACGCAGAGATCCCACTCCTCCTGTCCTGCCCACTGCTGGGGTGTGCAGACCCCCCCGTCCGACCACGCGCCTCTGGTGACACATTCATGGAAATGACCCTATTTAGGGACATTTGAGAGCCACCAAAGGGCTGTGGCTCCCACCCAGGGCAGCAAAACCCACCTGGACATCACTGCTTGCAGGGCTACCGAAGCAGCGGGGCAGGAAGAGCAGTCCTCTCCAGGGATGTGGTAGGAGGACAAGGTAAAAAGAGCCACATGGACATCCCTGCTACTCGAGCAAAGCCACTCAGAGGAGTGCCCCGCTGGGGAGCCCGGGACCCATCCCTGCCCATCCTGCATGGGCACACCACTGCCTGCCCCCTCCACCACACCTTTGCTTTGCTAATCGCCGTTTTCCCTCCAACAGTCTATTTTGAACCCACGCTGCCAAGCTCTAAATAGCCCAGACTATCTCCTCCTTTGGCTTTTTTCTGGAATTCTCTTTAATTACATCTTCCGTGGATCCCTAACGATAACTGTTCCCTAATGATTTTTTTTTTGTTTCATTCTTGAGATATCAAATCCAAACATCCTTCATCATTACCACTTGCCTCCTTTGTCTCTTCTAAAGCCAGGGAAATTAAGCCCAAAACCCAATTATTTCGTAGGCATCCACAGTTTTCCTTTAAAGCCCAGGTACGCTCTGCCAGGAGAAACATTCCCAGGGGGTCTTTTCTGTTCGCGCTTGCCTTCCTACAGCGCAGCGATGGGTCTGTTCTGTGCCTCCCACTTCTTCAGGGAGGGGAAAGCAAAAGCTTCAGGCTTGTAATATTAATTTTAAAACCTTCTTCAACAGCCAGTGACCTAAATAAAGCTGAGTTTCCTGGAGTTATCCTGATGCTATTGCTCCCGAGAGATGTGCAAGCAGAGATTCAGGTCTCACTTGTCCTTGCAATAACAGGAGAAATACTCTGCCTTGCAGTTCAAAGGCAGCGGCTAAAATGATGCACAAACATCATATTTTAGGACACTTTAAAAAATTAATCACTGCCCTTGCATTCGCCAACATATCTGAAAAGGATTTCTGAAACACTGATGGGCCCATTTATTGCTGCTACTCCAAGTAGAGCTTAAAACCAGGTCTGGCACGTTACTGCAACCACAGCCTGGCCCGTCACTTACGCCACCCTGCCCTCCGGGAGCAGGGCCGGGACCCCTCCTCTGCACCAAACGGAGCCCACGTTCCTCTCCAGCTGACTTGTTTTGGAAGGGAAGAGTGAGAGAAAAAGCCTGCTGTGGTGACAGCTCTCCGAGGTGCAGCTGATGAACTCCAACTGCGGCTGTCGGAGCGGAGTGCTGCCGCCTGGGTGAGGCTCCCCACGGCCCCCACCCCCAGTGAGACCCTCAGGAGACCCCCTGCTCGTCCCTCGACACAACAGAGCCCTCTTCCTATTGTCCTCTGAGCTCAGCTGACTTCTACAGCACCACTTCCCTGGATTTCAGGAAACTATTTCAGTTGTAAACCTGAGTCCCCAAAGCGTTGCATTCTGGCATTGAGGCTGGACAGAAATAGTGGATGCTTTTTGTTCTGAAAAGGCATCAAATTCCAGAAAACCCTTCATTAAAAAAAATAAATAGGTCTAAAAGTAAAATATATGAAAGTTGGAAAAAAAAGTAAGTACTTTATCTGACCCACAATTACTTCTCCCCTTCCAACAGTGTTTTACCATTCCACTTTTTTAGAACTGGTTATAGAAAAATCAAGTATTTATTCTGCAAAACTAGTTCTGATTGCATCAACTATGATCATAAACTACATATTTTTCTAAAATGACTTTTCTTGTGCAAATAGAGAAAATAATTCTGCTGCCATTACTCATGCAAACAACCTTACTGGCTTCAGGAGACCTACTTAGCAGAGCCAGGTAACTGCGTTTTAGACCTGAATATGCTGTCAAAAAATCATGCATGGTATAATTAAGAATCCCTCATCAGCACCTTTCATAAACCACTTCCTTAAGCCATTGTAGGAACCTGTTTTCAGGCAGCATTTAGTGGTATATTTGAAAAGAAGCTGGTTCATGTCTGCCAACACTCATTTTCAGCTCAGCGGCAAGGAAACAGTTCGTATGTGCTCTAACAGCAGGTCCAGCATAAAGCCACGGTAATTCATGGAAATCCTGCCATCAGCTCATTTTGTGAAAATTAATTTAATTCATTACCAACCGCCAGTTACTTCCCCATTTACTCAGAGCTGCGTCTGCATTGCCTTCTGACAAGGGCAGCCTTCCCGTTAGGTCAAAAGATTGCATGAAGATAGCAATTAACTGATGTGCAAAGTCACTTTATTTCATTTAATTGCCGGGACTGTAGGTAACAATAACTAGATCAGGACACATCCCTCAACCCCCAGCTACCAACCTCCCCCCCCAAAAGGATACAAATACCCAGATTACTTCTTACCCTTATCCTCCTTCTCAGATGGAGAATTTGCAGCTGTTAATTGCATGATAACATGGGTGCCATGTCCCCTGTGATGCAGTTTATTAGGAGAAAACTCCCCATGCAGTATTCCCATCACTGGGAAATTCTAGATCAACAACTGCCCAGGGAGAGCTGGGCACATTTCACCTGTAGACTAGGCTCTCAGGAGCTTTTCTTTTCAAAATAAAGAGGTTGGCTAAACTCATGAGTTACTAAAAACACAAATTTTTGTGACTGAACTATGCCTGGTCTAGCCTGAAGCCTCCCTGGGAGATGCAAAGGAGAGAATTGCTTAAACAGAAGAAATACACAGATAATACACAGACTCCTCTGTTGGGCAGGTGCGACGTTTGAACGCCAGCCCCCTGCCCACAGCACCTCTGTTTGGTCAGGGAGGATCATCACCGGTGATGCCAAAGCCACAAATCCTGGCCGTGACTTCTGCACTGCTTGTGTTGTCTACAACTCTCACCCTTCTCAACTAACTGTGAAAGAAGCCAAAGGAGAAAAGCTCCTTCAACAGATTCCCAGGGTGATTGCAGGATAGCCAGACCTCAAAAAAAAACCAGTTAACACCCAACATTTTTGTTTGATCTATACTCAGGGGAAAGTGTGGACAACTGTGACGTAGAAGACATTGGTCACTTGGTATCAAAGTGCTACAAGGCTATGTGCTTTGTGGGTAGAAGGGTGCTGTGGTTTAATCCCAGACACCAACTAAGCACCACACAGCCAGCCACTCACTCCCCCGCTGCATCAGGACCAGGGACAGAATGGGAAGGGTAAAGGTGAGGAAACTCGTAGGTTGTGATCAAGACAGTTTAACCTGTAAAGCAAAACCCTCACACACAAGCAAAGCAAACCAAGGAATTCATTCCCCACTTCCCATGGGCAGGCAGGCGTTCAGCCATCCCCAGGAAAGCCGGGCTCCATCACACGCAACAGGGACTTGAGCAGACAAATGCCGTCACTCCGAATGTCCCCCCCTTCCTTCTCCTTCCCCCCCAGCTCTATATGCTGAGCATGATGCCATACGGAATATCCCTTTGGTCAGTTGGGGTCAGCTGTGTCCCCTCCCAACTCTTTGTGCACCCCCAGCCTCCTCGCTGGTGGGGTGAGGAGCAGAAAAGGCCTTGACTCTGTGCAAGAACTGCTCAGCAATGACAAAAACAGCCTCGTGTTAACAGTTGCTAGCATATATCCCAAACACAGCCCCGTACCAGTTAGTGTGAAGAAAATTACCTCTACCCCAGCCCAAACCAGCACAAAGGGAAATAAGGACAAGTGAGATGACTTATCCATTCCCTCTTATAAATTTCCAGTAGGGAAGCTTTACTGTAGAAATCATCTCAGTCAGACAGAGAAGCTGTTTCATACAATCCTACTGAATTACTGAGATAATTACCAGCAACACTATTTACCAAGAGGCGCCACTGACTCACTGCTACTTAAAACCTTTGAACAGAAACTGGATTTAAGCCTTGAGGCATGCTTTCACTTTATCCTCCAGCGAGCTGAAGGCACGTACATCTCTGCTCTGCTCTGTCATAAAAGGGCTCAAAGAACACCATCAGGGCCAATACATCTCACCTTAAAATCAGCAGGTCAGAGCCTGCAAGTTCCCTCAGCTGCCCAAGCCTCTGGCTCCTCCAGCCCTCATCTGCCTGATGTTCCCTGACCCTTGGTTTTGGCTTTTCCTCTTGGAGGACCTCATGGAAAGCAAGGGTTAATGTATATCCATACCTATCTACGCTCTTGAACTGTGTCAAAATGCCCTGAGATCTGGAATATATTAAAAATGTCGAGTATAATAGAGTATTGTCACCGCATTATTGAATGTCCTATTATATGTAAGAAAACATTGAGACACTTGGCAGCATCTAAAACTCCGGGAGGAAACAAAAAGAAGAGTCCCTGTGTTGATGGCAATTCCAGATAGAACTGATACCTTTACACGGGTTTTGACTGTTCATAATGATGTTAGAACAAGGCTCTGGAACAGTAATTTGAAGGTGAAGCTTTCGCAAGCTGTGTTTTCTTCTAAGAGAAAAATAGTCTAGTCTGCTGTATTTCGTATATAAAAACTCACCCTGGCTTGAAATTTTCTGTGTTTAACTGCCATGGGTGAGTTGGTTTAGGCAAAAAATGGGGTTTCCTACCCTCCCCTATGTAAGTTTTCAATGCAGTCCCTTGAAATCTATTAACTTGCTGCTGGAGGGGTAAATATTTTCACAAGCATCCAAAAGGGTCTTGAAAGTCCAAATGGAACCTACGACCATAACTCAGACTTTGAGCACCCTTAGTCACTGGGAGCAGTTTCCCAAAGAACTCAAGTCCCAGAGGGGCCCAATCTCCTTCCAAGCCGCTGGGAGCTGGTGTCATAGTCCCCGATGGATACCTGGGAACGTGGTGCCACCACAGCTCAGCACTCAGCTCGATGCAAGCATCGCTGCCTTGCCAAGCCACGGAGGGTGTGGAGGCACAAGGAAAAGCTGGGATTTCCCCAAATTCCCCTACAGCTCTGTTTCCTTTACAGCAGGGTGCCATGACATCAGAGCGGTCCCAACACCTTTAAATCCAGCTCAGCCACACGTGAAGGCAGCATCTCTCTGAAGGAACAGGAGGCTACGAGGTGGGTACCTCCAGCCCAGATGTCACCTCCTGTGATCCCCCCGCATCTCCAGCCCCGGCTGAGGATGTCAGGGATTGCTGCCATGGGAAGACACCTTTAGAAAGGTCTCCTGGATCAATGTGTGCCTGCAATCTGAGAAGGCTTTGAAACAGTGTCCACAGCCTTTCCGGTGCTCTCTGTGGAGAGATTACCTTTGTACATGTGCTGTCAGAGGGTGACGTGTATGGGGAATGCTGGATTACAGCTCTGTGTGCAGAACAGCCTTCCCTGCCCCTCTGAACGCCCCTTCGGATGCCCCACTCCAATCTTTAGGGCAGTACACTGCAGGGCAGGGCAGGAGTAAGTGCTGGGCCATCGAAAACTGTACGTTACCAAAGCCACCAGTAGTGGATGCCCCATCCCTGGAAGTGTCCAAGGGCAGGCTGGATGAGGCTTGGAGCAACCTGGGCTAGTGCAAGGTGTCCCTGCCCATGGCAGGGGGGTTGGAGCTAGATGATCTTTAAGGTCCCTTCCAACCCAAACCATTCTATCATTCTATTCTGTGATTCTATGGTTCTATCTGAGGTAGCTACAGTTTTCCCTGCATTTAAGTTAGGAGGCGGAAAAGGGAAGTGTTACACCTGCAGTGCCTCCTGCACTATACCAGGATGAGAATCCAAGGATAAGTGAAAACAAATTAAATTGTTCTTGTTAATATAGCTGAAATAAATGGAAAATAAAATGTTTCCACATCTGGTTACAACTCACCCAAGGGACTAATTTCACAGTCTCTGCGGAGAAGAGGAGGTAAGGAGCTATCTCCCTACATCTGCTCGAGCTAACACTCCTAATGCCTTGGAAGTTTTTGCCTTCTGCTCATGTATCACCCAGAGCGAGGATATGACAGAAGCAGTCCCTTCTGGCTCATGCACCATGGACAACCATGTGCCTTTCCCCTCACACCAGCGTTCTGATTCAACAGACACTGCTGCTGCTTTGAGAGAGCACCGAGCCAGCCACGCACACTCGCTCTCCCTCTCCCCTTTCTGTAGGGCACACGGCGAGAGAGCCTGGCTCTGGCCGTGCCCCCACACCAAACCCATCGATGTTCAGTACCCTTCTGTGTCTTGCCCTGATTCACCAAGTCTGAGCTCTGCCCCTACTCTTCTTTCTGGTGAGAAAGTGCTAGAAGGAAAACGTCTTAACCAGACAAGACGTGCTACTGAGTTCAATAATGGGTACACAAAAACTGGGGCTGTTCCAACACGAGGGGTGTAGGAAGTGTTTTCCAGCAAGGAGCAGCTCTCCTGCCCCAGCTGGGACGGCCATGCTCCATCACCCACGTACGTGCCAGAGGAAAGCACCACCCTGGGCAACACCGCGGGCTTCCACGGCTCCAACTGCAACAGCCACGTGTGTGAACACCTGATGCAGGGGGCCATAAACAAGACCGAGCCTGTGTGTCCAGTGCCAGGACAGGAGACAGTGGTTGCACATTAACATGCATGAAATTCTGTTCATAGATAAAACCCACTTTCTCCTGCCTGCCCCGCTGTGAGGGGAGTCAAACACTGGAGCAGTCTGCCCAGAGAAGCTGTGAAGTCTCCCTCCTTGGAGATACTCGAAACCTGATCAGACACAGCCCAGAGCAACTGGCTGTCACTGATCCTACCTGAGCAGGGGGCTAGAGGTCCTTCCAACACCAACTACCCTGCAACCTCCTTCCTGTAAAACTCTTACACATAATTGGTTACAAAAATATTTTGAAAGAGCTTTAAAAATTAGCTTTTTTGATTGTATGTAATTCTTAAGAGTCATGGCACATGTTTCAGTGGAAACTGATGGTCAGGTAGTGTCCAACACGAGTCGTGTTCACATACCCTTCCCTCTGAAGAAACAGTATTTGCACAGTATAGCAAACGCAGTATGGGGCGCTTGACCCTTCTTCGACAAAGAAAACCAACCATCAGGGAGGTCCGTAGCTAAAACCTACGACACAGTAACAATACAAGTGCCCAGAGGAGAACTGTCATGGTCTGCTACAAGCTTGACCCTTCTTTGACAAAGAAAACCAACCATCGGGGAGGTCCGTAGCTAAAATCTACAACACAGTAACAATAGAAGTGCCCAGAGGAGGAGAACTGTCATGGTCTGCTACAAAGAATGAGCTACGAAACAACTGAGTAGGAGGTCTTACAGAAGTTTGCAGCAGAACTGGCAAGTGAAGTTTAAGTTTCTGAAACTGTTCTGCTATCTAAACTCCTAATTTAGTAACTTGTTATGGTTACTACATAAATGCTTAATGTATTATTAAGAGCTCTGTGGGATTGTAAAAAATATGGAAATGTGGGTGCCCAGGGAAGTGCTTCAGTCCATGCTGCACCCATTTTCAGTGAAACAATGAAATCCTAAATTTAACAATCATTCCCCTGACACTTGCCCAGCAGCTGTAAAACACAAGCTAAATGTAAAAACAGCTTCAGCCTTGGCAAATACATAACACAACGTTTACTGGTATCTCCTAATGCATTATTGATATTTCCGCGCACGAGTCACTGCGGGGGATCCCCACGCTACAGCCAGTGGCCACCTTCATGGTAGTCCACTGTGATGCTCACCTGCACCTATTTAGTCCCCAGCACCCATGGGCACATGGGGCACACCAGCAGTGTGTGGGGTGAGAACCCATCTCCTGGGGACATACAAGTATCATAGAATCCCAAACTGGTTTGGGCTGGAAGGGCCCTTAAACCCCCCCCAGTGCCACCCCCTGCCATGGGCAGGGACACCTTCCATAGCCCAGGTTGCTCCAAGCCTCATCCAGCCTGGCCTTGGACACTCCCAGGGATGGGGCATCCACAGCTTCTCTGGGCAACCTGTCCCCGTGCTCCCCACCCTCTCCAGGAAGAATTTCTACCCGATATCTACATTTCTACGGCGCAGACCCTCTGCACAATGCCTGGTACAGCAACACTTGGCCTCTGGTGCCAGCCTCCAGTGTCTGTTAGCTTCACACAGCACCCACTGTGGAGCCCAAAATACCCCTCTCCCACCCTGGCTGCCCCCCTCCCTGGCAGAGCTCTCTGCTGACCCACTCCAGCTCCGGCTGATGCGGCCTGACCCACAGTTAAAGCCCATCAGCAGCGACACGCACCTTCGCCTGCTCCAGCCACGTGCCCAGGGCTCTGCAGCCTGCAGGGAAGCAAGACCCCAAGTGACACGTCAGGCAGAATGGAACCCTCACTGCTCCAAATCATCTCATAAAGCTCAAATTTGGTAAGTGTTGTGGCCCGCTCACTTCCCTCCACCTAGAGCAGAGCTCCCCACAGCCTCGGTGAGAATCAGAGCAGTGCTTAATTTGTTAGAGGTCATCAGTGCTTTGATAATGAAGCCACAATCCTTTTAAAAATAGGTTTTTAAACAAGTCATCCTAACCTTGCTGATAAACTCTGAACTGAGCAAGACTCGAAGTTAATTATTCTTTTAAAAGCAGATATTTTCCTGCACCCGCTTTAAATTATCTCTGCCATCCGCCCACAAATCTTTGATAATATTAATGAACTTCGGAATCAGGCTGCAGAATTGATTTGCTGCAACAAACTACAAGCAGTGGGAAAAACTATTTGGAAGTGATAAAGGAGGAAACATGGTAGATAACTTACTGTCGATATCAAGAGCATTAAATCAAGTTTAAAGGAAATCATTAAAATTTATGCAGCCTACAATGCAAATCAGCATACACGTAACTACTAAACTATAAACTCTTATGATGGTTTAAGGTAAATTCCATGCAAATCTATGCTTGTTAAATGTATGTGCCCTTTCTGCCTTTGCTGGATGCTTCTTCATATGATAATTCTGAGTATTTCCTCTTGATTTAGGGGGATAATACCTTAAACTAATATGGTCTTTCAAGATTTCCAGCTTAACAATGGACTTCCTAGAAGACCTAAGGTGAAAAGAAGCTTTCAACAGAAATTTCATAAGGAAAGTCAACTTTCACTTTGCCTTTGGAGAACGGAAACATCTGTGAAATTTAAGATTTTGCCTTTCCCTCCTCTTTTCATTCTCTCTCTTAAGCACTATCCTCTCTTCAACCTTTGAAAGTGAAATTCCGTGTGTTGTTCAGCTGCTGTAAGGTGTAAAGCCCACATTCCCCTAATTCAGAAGGTGCACCATGGCCAAACGTCTGCAACACGGTCAGGATATCGTACTGCCTACCGCCACCTTCTGCAAGCACAACCCTGTGCTCAACAGCCTCCAGGGAAGAGAACTCCACCAAGTCCCTCTAGCCTCAATTTACCCTTTTTTAGTGTAAAACCATTACCCCTTGTCGCACCACTCCAGACCCTGCTAAAGATTTTGTTCCCGTCTTTCTTCTATGTCCTCTTTAAGTACTGGAAGGGGCTCTGAGGTCTCCCCGGAGCTTCCCTTCTCCAGGCTGACCCCCCCAACTCTCCCAGCCTGTCACC
>NW_010244191.1:64564-71619 GCF_000690775.1 Eurypyga helias
CCTCCTGCTGTTGGGGCCCAGAGCTGGAGCAGAACTGCAGGGGGGTCTCCCCAGAGCGGAGCAGAGGGGCAGAATCCCCTCCCTCGCCCCCCTGGCCACACTGCTCTGGATCCAGCCCAGAATGGGGTTGGCTTTCTGGGCTGCCAGCGCACACGCCTTCTCCTTAGGCCTGTTCCCCATCCTTCCTCCGCCCAGTCTGGCCTGGTGCTGGGATTGCCCCGACCCATCTGCAGGACCTTGCCCTTGGCCTCGTATCATTTTTCACATGATATGGAGGCAAAAGGAGGGCAGTCTGCTCTATTTTATTTGCTGCTGGACACAGACTGCAGAGCCCATACCTGTGTGCCAGCACCCGCTGCATTTTTCACATGGGTGACCAGAGCTATGAAAACCTTGGAAGTCACCAGGTGGAGTTCTGAGTGCTTTTAATTCAGTTTTAGAGATTTCTACCCCACATAAACAGCCATAGAGTAAGCCATGTTCCCACTTGGCCCCAGGAACTACTATTCCTGTCAGATCTAATCTGACATTACTTAGGCATCCCAAAACTAGGGAACAACCTGAGCTGTGAAGTTTTGGAAAGGCACTCAGCAGTCCTGACATTTAAGAAGAGCAAAACAAATCTTGAGCATCATGACCTCGGTGACCCACATGTAAGTGCTACAGACAGTGCTCCTTCCCAAAACCACTATTTACTTTACTAAGTCCTCTTTTTTTTTGTGCTCTTGGTTTCTATTTTCACCCCAAAAAAAAAAAAAAAAAGGGTTTTCAGGAAACAAAAACAAAAAAAGGACCATAGAATCATAGAATGGTTTGGGTTGGGAGGGACCTTAAAGATCATCCAGTCCCACCCCCTGCCATGGGCAGGGACACCTTCCACTAGACCAGGTTGCCCCAAGCCTCATCCAGCCTGGCCTTGGACATTCCCAGCGATGGGGCATCCACAGCTTCTCTGGGAACCTGTCCCAGTGCTCCCACCCTCTGTGGGAAGAACTTCTTCCTGATAATGACATAATCATAAATTCACCTTCTGGAACTAGCAAGGTAGCCCAAAACATATTCAAACATATACAAATACGTTAGAGCAGTTCAGAAAGTTGATGGGTTTTAACATTTCTGTCACCAAAGTCCTATCATTGATACTGCTGCTGTTGCAATATTGATCAAAGACCAAGAGGCTTTCTCTCCATAACAGATTAATCACGGCTGCGTGGATACATCACTAGATGAACATTGAATACACGATACAGATTTATAGGAACTTAGTTCCTAACATTGGGCTGTTCCAGGCTTTATTGGATAAAAACTTTGTGAGTGCACCCAAGTTAAACCTTGTAGGGGGCAAGGAGGTATCTCAGCACACCACCCCGGTGTTCACCAGCCCGTGTGAGGAGGGTAACAGCATCATACAACTACACGCATCCCGCCCGCGTCATGCTCCCATACATAAATAACTGACCCGGTATCAGCGCTGCATAACCAGCCTGAAGGAGAGTCATTCAAAGCAGACTTCTGCCCAAAGGGCAGCGAGGCTTGAGGGCTATGCAGGAGATCAAGCTCCCTGCTACAGTGGCTCCTTCTGTGCTTCTAATCTGCAAAGCTAATATGGGAATTGAAATCTATACGGTGTCGACTTCTGAAGAGAAGAGAGCATTAAATCAAAAAGCAGAACAAAACTCCCTGACTCTCTCTGCTTGGCCAGGCAGCTAACCCGTCCTCCAAACTTGTGCATATATCTGAAGCATCTCCTCTAAAGTATTATATATACAGAAGTCATTTGATCCTCTGAAGCGTTATGTGACTGCGGTGTTTCAGTATCAAAAACATGGTGCAAAAAGCACTTCTCACCTTCAAGAATTTTCTCTGGCACATTCTACATACGCACACGTCTGTCTTTATGCATCTACATATACACCCCCACCCCGCCATGGTATGTAGTCGTAGGATTCTATAACCAGGCAACAGAAGACAGCTCAATCTATTTTAACTGAACGTGCCAGACACCACCATAAGCAGCCTGCAGTCCCTTACAGCCAACAGAAAGAACCACTGTCTTCTTTCCGTGTATAGCCAAAAGATTAGGTATGCTCAATTCAAACCCTTAACCTCCTTTGTAGCTTTTCAAAAAAAAATCCACCTATGCCCATTGGCAGTCTGCTACTAAACCCTTACAAAAATGCTTTAATAACAGCATTTAAAAGATGTTTTTCATGATACCCGTATTCTGGTTTTTCATTCCTTTTCTAACCTCATCTGTTCCAGACTTAAACAGTTCCCTAATGAACTTGAAAATTAACGCATAGATCCAGTCACCAGTTTGGCTGGAGCATGGCAGCAATTCTGCTGATTTAATGCCTACAATTCTATGGAATAAATGCCAGAGGGACCTGCGAGGGAAACTATTTTGAGCCTCTACCGACTCGATTCTGCAGTCTGCATTAAGTCTCAGGAGTGGTTCATTCTGCCTGTCCAGGCAACGCATTTCAAACTGACAGCAAATGACCACAGTGATCAAGGAAAGAAAGAGGAGCTGAACACAGCGATTTCTTCTCTGGACTGCTGTACAGAAACACAAAGAGTCTTTGACCCCTGAGACCAGGAAACAGCCCCACAGATCCTGACAGCTCAGAGAGGCTGCGGTGAGATGTTCCTGCGCAGTCAGCTGGTGGTAACCCCCACCCCAACACCTCTCCTGTGCGTTACATGGGCCACGGTGTGCAACTGCAAGGTCTGACTTCCATAAAAGCAATTGCACGTAATGGATGCTATGGACTTTTGCTAATCCATATGAAAAAGCCTCCAACAGCAGCTGAGCATCCCAGCCTACATGCAAAAGGAAAACACGGAAGTTTGCCGCCTTCCTCCCGGGTGGGATGTCCCCTGACCCCTTCCTTTCCCCCCAGCAGGCACTCTCTGGGCAAACAGGAGACGAACCCACAAGCTTCCAAAATGCCTCATCCCACAATGTTTTTGGGAATGGCTGAGGAAACAGTATTTTCCCTACTATACACCATGCTTCTTGTCTATTTTTGTGTGGTATTACGGACATTATTGTTGCCCAGGAATGGGAAAATACTGAGGAGGTGAAATGCCGCTTGAGCTGAAGAACAAAAGCAGCACAGGGAGAGAGATAAAACTGCAAAAGAAAATTCTCTCAGCTCTAGTCTAAAAACCGCAGATCAGGTAGAAGCTGTCAAGGGGAAGATTTAAAGGTGTGATGTTTCAAAATAGAAAGCAGCAGCTCCTGGAAGAGCAAGGAGAGCTGCTCTCACCCCCGTCTTCGGGATGCTTGTGTTCTCAGAGTTTGCAACCCAGGGCCGGGTCGGGTCAGCTTGCTTTACCCAGTGCTGCCTCACAGATATTAAGGCCTGTGAGCTTGCAAACCTATACAACGTATGCCCATATTGTCTTTGCAGCATCATAACCCCCCCGCCTGGCCTTCTCTCACCTTTCCCCTCACATCTGTGGGCCCATCAGCCACTATGAGTTCATGGCATTTTTTTCTGAAGATAACTAAGCTATTCTATTAATTTAACTTGTCCTTTCTCTTCTTCCCTGCCCTAAAAAGGGAGGTTATTTCTCTCGGTATTCTTCCCAAATCGATGAATTTATTCAGCCCATCTGCTCTGACTCCAGCTCGCGCTCCTTTAATTTTGCAACTATTTGTTAAAATACCAGAAATGTAACTATTCCAAAAAAGCCACAGGTGCAAGAGATACTTAACATAAAAAAATAAAAATCAATCAAGGCAATGTTTGAATAGTTTAAAATCAGAGTTTACCTTCTTAACTTGAAAAAAAGGCACGAAGAAGAGGACTGCCAAGGTTAAGTGAAGGTCTAACAGATGGTGGTGGCACAGAGGGACTCAAGCTCAGATGTTCGGCCTTGCAGCACGGAGGCAGAGGGCAGATGAGATCCTCCAAACGGACTTGGGGAAGCAGCCTAGAAAGAAGAAACACGAAGAAAAAGTTTCAGTTAAAGCTACAAGTACATAGTGGTGATACCCGTGTGCAGAGTCACCAGCACGTATGGGACAAAGAGCCCAACAGCTGGAGGCGTGCCGCGGGGACGCAGGGGTGGGCTGTGCTGCTCGCGCAGGTTTGATCTGGACAGTCGTGGACAGGCCTCAAGTTGTGCCAGGGGAGGTTTAGATGGGATATCAGGGAAATCCCTTCCTGGGAAGGGCTGTCAGGCACTGGAATAGGCTGCCCAGGGAGAGGGGAGTCACCATTCTGGGAAGGACTTGATGGATTTAAAGGTCTTTTCCAACCTAAAAGATTCCATGGTTCCATGGAATGCCGGCGAGCTGGCAAGGGGCTGGTGCACACAGGGCCAACCACGCGTGCCGGGGCTGCTCACAAGAGCGCGCAGCACCATGAAATACAAAAAAGTGCATTAAAATTGTGCGTGATGTCTTGCAAAACTTTCTATTTCCAGGGTTTATTACAAGCTCCTTTGATGTTTCTGGTTGTACAGGCACTGTAAATAAACATTTACATCTCACATGAAAAGGAGCAGAAAAGAGGAACGAGCACTGCATGGATCTTTGGGGCTCATCTCCTCTCCCTTACCCCTCCTGTGACCACTAGTATTTTCCAAACCCTGCGGACTGATTTCCCATCTCCGGAAATCGCGTGATCCCAGCTGCCATTCGGCATTTCTCTGTTCATCCCTGTAGCACCGGGCATCTGAGAAAGAGGGACTTCAATACTTAAAAGATTCCTACCCAAATACGTAGGAGGAAGGATCTGCCGAACACTTAATATGGATTAGAAGAAGAGACCTGAAGCAGAAAGAGACATTCAGCTCCCCACTCCCACCATGCTGGAACGCAGCAGGAGACGGGAGGTTCAGTGTGAGCCCCCCAGGACATGGGGGAACACCCACGGATGCTCTCCCAGCCAGGGCCTGCCCAGGCCTTGGGGTCCCCTCTGCTCTGCTGCTGCCGGGTGCCCTGGGCTCATCCGAGCCCTGGCTTGGGAGGTACAAGAATGCTGGCAATAACTGCACTCCGGATGCCACATAAAAAAATTATAGTTCGATTCATTCTGATTTTTTTCATAGCTTAAACAGATTGTGTTGTATTTCAGAGAGAGGAAACAGCCGTTCTCTAATTAAAATATTCTTGTTTATGAGGCGGAGGCTTGCTTTGTGTCTCCATGCTGCAGGAACCTGCACAACCCCTTGCTCTGCACCTGAGGAGTTACCCGACCTGGGCAGAAATGGTAAAGCATGGACACAGCACAGCAGGAGAGAGGAGGGCTGCTCAGGAATGGGAAAGCTCGGGGAGGGCATTCGAACTGTGCCCTTCACCGCAGCCCTCACTGGGATCAACTTCCCAAATTTGCTTCCCAGTTTTCGCCACAACCTTCCACACTTACTCGTGACTACCAGTTTCTGAAAGGGATTACTGCAGCTAACCACAAACAGGCAGTCAGCCCTTTCACACACGAGGCTAAATTACACGTTAAGTGTAGAGGTATAAATGAAAACTGCAAACTAATTTCCTCCAAGCACTGGGGCTGGGGCTCATGCATAATTAAATCCCCGAATTCCAACGTGAAAATGATCTCAATGCAAAATTAAAGGCTCCATTTTAATAACGCCATCAATATTTTGAAGCTTTGGGGCTTGGTATTTTGATGCCATTCGGCAAGAGAAATAGCTGTTTGTCTCACAGAGTTTCCATTCACTGGCTCTTTTTCTCTTGGATGGATTCACATCAATATTTATGTTCTGCTGTTGTGTGTTAATGTAAATGGCCCAGCTCCCTCCTGTACAGGCACAAACAACGGGCTCGCTAAGCCTGCCCCCGTGCTTCAATCCCTGGGATCAGAGTGGCACATCTCGGCTGGAATTCAGGCTCGGGAGGGTGGCCAGAGCCGGCAGCATCCCAGCAGTGGGAGGTGATTCCCGTGCCAGCCGGGTGGGATGCAGGGGCTCAGCATCCTACCCACAGGACCGGAGAGAGCAGAGTCCTGACCCGGCAACACACAATCCCCATCTGCATGGCAGTTCTTGTAATCCCAAATTCATCCGTTTTCCAAAAACATTTACCAAAATTAGTTATTTTAAAAATAACTAATAACTGCACGTTGCTGCCCTCCCCTTTGCTGCAAACTGTAAAAACTGGTTCTCTCTTCTAGTGCTGTTTCCATGGTTTTCCAATAGTATGTGGAGTTTACGTTAAAAAAGATAATGGTTTGATATGCTGCTTATTATGCTCTTGATATCTTTTTGCAGAGGATCTGAAAGCCTTTTCTTTGCCTCCGTCTGGTCTTTGCTATAATCGTTATTTTAATGCTCAGTTAATTTTACTCACGCAGTTTAACTCCACCTGAGAAGTGGTCAGCAGCTTCTGGGGAAATCACAAAAAGGGACAAGGAGGAAGCTAAACGCACCCTGGGCTTCCTTTTAGCTCCATTTCCAGGTTTTCCTGCTGGAGCCTGCACTCCATCACAAAATGCCAGTCAGACTTACCGTGACGTATTAACTCTTATTCACCATTAAAGCCCCTAAATCTTCTCACGTTATGGAAGTGCAGGGGAAGATGAACTTCAGAAACCTGTTTGAAAAGGTGGGAGGATTTCAGAGGCTTAGCGGCACGGCTGTCTCGGGGCTGAAGGCCTGGGGGGCTGGTATTCCCTGCCGTATGGGCTGGTGGGGGCCAGCCCTGCACTGACCACTGCACCCCCCCAGGCGCTGTGAACCGGGGCAACGGTGGGACCAGAGCCTCGCCCCGAAAACCAGCGCCTGGCATTGACCTGGTCTGAAAGCTTTACAGCAGAATAAAAACCTTCATCTAAACACCATATATAGAATGTTATGAAATAAACAGCATAAATAATAGATAACGGTACTGTGTAAAGCACCTAGAAATGATGTATACAAATAATAAACAGAAATAGTACCTATGAATAATATTGCATGTTACGTTACCTTTATCTATATCTCTTTTTCTTGAGAACACTTATTCTAATACATGCCTCTTTTTTCTTTATACGCGTTTCTTCCTCTCAAGAAACAGAAATATATTTTGATTTCTTTATAAGCAA
>NW_010244192.1:0-1915 GCF_000690775.1 Eurypyga helias
CTGCTGCCGTGTCCCCCGGGTGCGGCACCCCTGAGCCCCCGCACCGCCCGCTGCGCTCGGCGGGGACACGCGGCGTGGGGCATCTGCTCTCGCCCCAGCTCGGCTGATGGAAAAACATCAGCAACCTATTGGCCGTGAACGTGGGCAACTGCTCTGGAAGTACAGCACACGCTCCCTAACGTGTCTTTTCAGCGTTCGAGGTCCTTAGGGTAGGGCATAATTTTGCAGAATGAATATTAAGGGGGGGATGTTCACACAGATCTTGTCGCCCAGCGAAATGCAACGAGATCAGCCACAGCTGAACGGGGGTGGGATTCTGTCCACTGCACTCTAGGGCTCGAAATGCTCTTCTGACTCCTGAAAAAATTCTCCTTGCTTCTGTAGGTAAATGAATTAACTGGGAAACATTGCTTTTCCTTCTCATAAAAAAAAAAATCCTCCACCAGCACCCCGACAAAAAAAAAAAAACACCCACAAACAAAAACACCAAAACCAAAACCCCACCCCACCCAACCAAACAAAAACTCCATATGTATTTTCCACTACAATGTCAAAACCTGTCATCTGGTTAGAAAATTTGGAAAAAAATGTGTTTGAGGACTTTTTTCATTCATATTATCTTTATGTATGTGTGAGGGAAGGGAAGGGGAGAGGGGAGGAAAATAAAAAGGAAAAAAAATTAGGGGGGGAAATAAAACAGATTAAAAGAATGGAAAAGAAGAAAGAAAAGAAAAGAAAGAGGAAAGGAGAGGAGAGGAAAGGAGAGAGTAAAAAAAAGATAAGGAAAGAAAAAGAAAAAAGCAGTTTTAAAAAAGAAAAGTCATTTTCAGCTGGAAATACTTCAGCAGCAGCAACAAAAAAGTAACTGTAGCAAGTTGAACTACAGAAATAAATTTACTCACCTGCACAGCATGATTTCCTTGTTTGCATAAAGTTTATGAACCACTCGTGTTAGTCGGATGGATCCCTGGTAAAGAACCAATCCGTTTCAGTGGAGTAATCCTAGTGCAAATTGGGTGTAAGATCAGGATAGGTGTCGTCTGGCTTTGGTGGTTCCTGATCTACATCATGAACCAGCGGAACTGAACTCTGACATTTCTTCCTGAATATGCTTAGTATTAAACGAAACCGGCTTGTTCGACCTAGCGTTCCCTGTTTCACGGAGATGATATTAAACTCTGCCCTGACACATATGTGCATTAAGCCAGATGATCCTAAAGGAAAGCTGAACTTGAGCATGTATCAGAGGGCAGAATTTAACCCCTTACTTATAATAACTAGAAATTTCAATTACATAACTGGCACATGAAGAACTTTACATCTAAATGATTGCAGAATAAAAGCAAGCGCTTTGCTGGCTTTATCACTCAGCCAAGCCAATTGGAAGGAATGTGTAAACTTTACCTTTTGCCTACTCCATCTGCCCGTGCCTTGAGAGTTGCCTTTGCATAAACCTTACTTGGGTATTTGTTATCCACTCTACAGCTACACTGTGATTTTTATTTTCTTTTTAACCACAGCAACCACCGATTCTAATATGAACTGGCATTCTGTTGAGATTTTGTAAGATAACACTGTTTTTAAGGCTTATGTTTTGGGATGACACTAAAAACCAGCAACAGCCATGCTCTGAAGAAGCTCGGGAAAGCGCAACACACTGCACGGTGTCCTGGACCGAAGCTGCTCGCCTGGATGCGAGGAGCTCGGGGGGTGCAGGATCCGGACACCCCTTGGGCTGCCTGGCTGCAAAGCTCTTCGGTGTCAATGACCCCGGGTGGGGAGAGATATTTTTTGCCGAGTGAACTTCTCACTGGCCGATGGATGCGGTTCAGAGCTCCTTGAGGGTTTTCCCGAGGCTGCGGGCTTTGCACTGACCCACGGGGGGAGCTGTCGGCTGCCGCAAGGCTCCCGCGCC
>NW_010244192.1:1973-23231 GCF_000690775.1 Eurypyga helias
TCCACTCCAGAGCCCGCGATGGGAAAACGGTAACCCAAAAAAACCGACGAGGAGCTGAAGCTCTTTTTCCACCTACAGCTGAGAATGCGTTTGATAAGCAACACCTCAAACATGTTAGGAAGGAGACAGTTTGTTTGCCTGAGTGTGACTTTCTTGGCAGCAGGATCTCTCCCTAATTTATAACCATTATGTAAACTTCTGACTTCCAGATTCACACTGTGAAAATATTCGAGATGAACTAATCAGGGTGGAAATCTGAAATTGTTTCTGCATGGTTTATATCCCCCATCTGGCAGCGCAGAACAAACAACACGACCCTGATGGTGTTTACATGAGTTACCTTGTTGGAGGAAATGATTGTACTTAGAAAATTGTCTTTGCTCGAGAAATTTAACAACTTGTTGGCCTAAACAGGGCTTTATATCTTTTAAATCTCTTTTCCTTTTTTTTTTTCCTTGTATATATTTGAGGAGGGGGAAGTTACTAACTGAATTAGAGCTCTCACACCACATCTGTCTTTTAACTACGAGCTGAATTTAGGTTAAATGTTCAAAAGTTGCAGTTGGTCCCTCTGCTTACTTTCTACTGAGAGCTGTACTGGTGACCGTCCTCAAAAGTCCCTATTATTATTCTTATTACCTATTAAGATTTTCAGCGTGGCTCTTTTCCCCCTAAAAACCTTGGCTGTCAGCAGTTACAAGTGGCTCTGTGAACATAATGTGCGCACTCAGAAAGCATAAATTTGCTCCATGATTTTCATTCTGCTGCACCCTAAGTGGAGTTTCACTATAGCAAAGTTTTTATTACGGCCAGTTTTCACGGTATTTGATTGGATTTGCAGTTTTGTCACTCACCAAGATTTTCTTTTAGGAAGAGTTAGAGAATAGAAGGAATAGCTTGACAAATACTAATAATGATAATAAGACAAATTTGTCTTCGGGAACTCTGGAGTTTTCAGCAACTTTAGAAGAGAAATTTTGTTTCAGTCATTGCCTTGCAGTACAGAATATTTTACATGTTTGCAGCAGAGCCTGAATCTGCATCCAGAAGCATTCCAGAAAAAATATAAACACATAACGTTATACCGTGAGAATTCATAACCCTAAAACGTAATTGTTTTTATAAAATACGGTCATTTAAATTAGAGTTATTGCACAAAGTTAACAAGGGGAAGACAATATGTCTTTTTTTTTAAAAACCCTAAAATAAGTGAGGTCTTGTGTAGTGAACCGTTTAAATTTTTTGGCTCTAGATTGTATTATTCTGTAGTTTTCAGTTGGCCTTCTAGTGATCACTATGAATTAATAGGATATGACTGTGTCATGTGAGCTTTCCAAAAAATGATGGAATTGTATTAAATTTATTTTACTATGAATTCCATCTATGTTCTCCCAGAAAAATTCCTGGACACAAATAATTTTAAAAACAACATAACTGGTTTGTCTTTAAGGCTGAAGTTTTAAATTATTTTCCAAACACTTAAAATCATAATTAAGAAGTGGATTTTCTTTCATCCTAATATAAAGAGCCAAGATAATGCATAGTTTACATTAAAATTTTGGCAGTTTTTATACAGTTATTTTTTAGTCAAAATTAAATATATATGCTAAATGATTTACATTAAAGTTGTTTTATGTTTCTTAGCTTGAAGTTTTAAGATGATTTGAAGCAAAACAACATATCCAATATCCCAAAGTGAGTCTACATTAAGACCTGGCTTGTAAATAGAGTATATATTTAATTTGGATTTTTTTTTAAAACTTTTTTATTTTTAAAAAAATGGAATGAGCTGCAGCTATGTAAAGCAGTAAAAAAGCAGATCCTATAGCAAAGCAAAAGTACCACAGGCACTTAGAACACATAGACAGAATTAGGGTCAAATTATACAAAGAATAAATGGGAGATTTTAGACCTATGAAAGAAAAGCTTATATCCTGGATACAGCATAGTGTAAGAGGGATTCTAAGGGTGTTTGAACATGATGAAGCTTTAGGAACTGTGAGACATGCAAGAATGCTGTGAACGTTTCAAAAAACAAATCCAATTAATTTAAAAGATTGAATTACGTATTACTCAATAGAATGCAAAGACATAAAAAGAAAACATTTCTTTTTGGATGTACTTTTTGCCTTGTTTATAAGTCTAATGTGAAGAATAGAGATTTTTCTTTTTAATCACAAAATTATTTTTTTCTGACAGCTGAACAGCAATTAATTATGAAAGTTTCAAGGGCTATTTTAAAGTACATAGTTACCAAATAGATTTTAAATTTGTTGACATGAATGCTCTTATCATTACATACAGGAAACATAAATTCTAGGGGAAAAGAAAACCTGGGGAACGTTGAGTAATAACTAAAATAATATGGTAGGATGAGTGTTAATTTCAAATCCTTTACATGATGAAAAAAAAAAGAGAAAAAAGTGAAGGTAAACTGCTGTTTAACAGCTTCCCACTGTTATATAAACTTTCAAACAACCATGAAATGTAGGTCTCTGGACATCACTTAAAAGAACCACAAATAAACAGAGGGTCGTACCACACTTCTGTTCCCTAATGTGTAACTAAAAGGTTTAGCTAAGAGCAGAAAGTGTCTAAAACTCCTTTTTGTTTATCTACCGCCTTGTGTACCATAAACACAAATAAGCAAAGCAGGGCTGGAGAGGGGAGGTAGGATGCTGGCTGCCTGCGTATAAGGCAGAGAGGAGGTAAAAAGCCTGTTAATGTCTCCGGAGGGTCATCTTACCTTTGTGCAGGCAGCAGGCTGGGACATTTCTGTAGCAAAGGATCACCTACTTAAAAATCAAGATGCTGCACTTAACACTCCTATGCCAGAACAGCTCTGGGGACTTGTATATCTTTCATGGAAATTTGCTGAAGTGTAACAGTTTAGCAATTACTAGGGACTTAGTATAATGGTGTCCTTTTAACAGATTAAAACACCAGCGGGGCTGTTATACCTAATGCACCTTCAGACTGCAAGGCTGCACCCTCTTCAGACTTCATGTGATCACAGCCAGAAATTTGTAAAGCTCCTAAATCATACAGAATTCCTCTGAAATTGAGGGTGGCCCCATATAAGATGGAATTTCCTCCTGGAAGGAAGCGTCAGTACCTGTGGTGTTATGGGCTGACCCAGGGAGGAGGGTCCCCTCCTGGGGAGAAACACAGCTCTTGGTGATGGCACAAACCCAGTACCAGAAAAAAATCATCATCAGCTCTTAATTACACTGGTGTAAACCAGGAGTTATATAAGCTATCCAGAAGTATACCTGGGCAGAAGGACTTTTTGTTCCAAAAATAATACCTGCAATGATTTTATCCCTTGACACCAAAACAATATAAATAAAACCTGCAGAGGTAATTTTCTTTGGGTTTTACTCCTGAACTATCTTAACTTTCCCACCCCCACTTAAAAAAAAAAAAATCCTTTCTTTTGGGGATTTCATTCTTGGTTTTGATTTAGCAAAGAAAGTGTTTAGACGCCACAGTGATGAGCAGCAGCAAAAATCCAATAGCCCCCTGAATGTAGCATGTTTAGGAGAAAAGTGAGGCCTCTGGTTTGGACACAGTAACTAATATCTATTGGGGCTTCCTTGAAGTATTCATTACATAAAATTGGGTACTTACATGTGCAGCAATGAAGTTGATATATGTGCATGCATTATTTATTTATTTGTGTAACGTGTGTGTGATAAATTACCAGTATGTGGATGTCTTTTAAAACCTGTTACTAATCTCAGTGTTGGTCATGTAACATGAAGACGTAAACTGCAGCGGTGATGGTTATACAATACTGCAACGAGAGCAGAACATAATGCAAATGTCATTACAGCACAGGGCGGCACGTAGGCATTTTGACTGCTTGCAGATTTCCTTCAGATGATAAAACAAGGTAGTACAGTGTAGCAAGGATTAATCCAAGGACCCATTTGCTTACTTTGTTCCCGTTTACAGGAACATTCCATGGCAGCAGTACACTGGTGGCATTACTTGAGAGATGTGGGAGGCGGGAGACTATGTAAAGGGTTACAAGCTGTAGAATGAAGTCAATAGCATGCGAGCTACCCAATAATAATGTAAATTGCAGAAGGAGTATGTACAGGAACAGAAAGGAAAAAATATATTCCCCATCTGGGCAGTTATTGAACATTTTGGACCGTGGAACACGCAAAATGGGGTGGAGCAGAGATTTTCCTGGCTTGCCTTCCACATCAATCAGTTTGTTGGGAATTGTGCACAGCAAACACAGTTGTGCCACTCTGAAAAAGACAATGGATCAGAGAAACAGCAACAACATTTTTCCAAAATGACTGGTGGTTCTGGGGTCTCATTGGACATACTTTGAAGCTGTCATACTTTCAGGAAGCGTTCAAGCCCTATTCTCTGAAACTCAGGCCCTCTCAGTCAACTGAGGGCAAAACACATTGTGTTAGGAAGGCTCTGAGTGAGGGACATGAATATCCTCGTCAAGATAATTGCATTCAGGGGATTTCTGCCACTGGAGTAAACAACTCTGGGAATTCAAACTCACTGTTCTTATTATTGAAATAAGTGATTTTCACCCAAAATGAAGAAATAGCACATTATTGTGAAACAGCAAAAATATTTTAAATTATAGATATCCTCTACAATGAAAAGCATTTCAGGGAGTGTGCTGAGCCCACACCTTTGCTGGAAAAAGCAATAACACACAAAGTCACTTTTTAAAGTCATGCACCTATTTTTCATATAACATATACAGGTTAGACAATATTGGGGTTGTGTCACAGAAATCTCTTTGTGTTGACTGTTGAATTGGTTGTGAAAGGCCCAAAATGGTGCTTTTCACTTCCCAAATGCCCTACAAGGTTTTTTTTGTGGGTTTCAAGACTATAATGGAATTCCACTTCCTTGAAATTAAATTTATTTTTTCTAATTTCTTTTTAAAGTAAAACAGTGCAAGAAAGTTCATGTGTCATTTAGAAGATTATATTAGCCCAGGATTAGCTCTAGAGATTGTTGAATTTATCAGCTGAAGATTTTTTCCGAGGAAAAGTAACTTCTATCAGAATTTTTTAATTGTTTAAAAAGAAGTTGGAAATAGAAAAATGTTTCTAGGTATCAAAGTTTCTTTCTTAAAAAAAAAAAAAAGAAGCAAACAAACAGAACATAAATTGTCTGCTTTTGTTTTTTCTTTTTTTCTGAAACTGAAAGCAGTCAAAACCCAGTTTTGTGTTCAATTGGAAAACTGAGAAAAAGGGAGAAATTGTTTCTCTTTCAAAAATGTCATCAATATATTTATTACTGAAAGGCTTTGAGTACTGGAATATTTTTCTTTTTTCCTGTCTTTTAATTTTTTTTTTTTTTTTTTTGGTATCTGCCTTTACAAGGCTGTAAATTGTGATTAATCTACCAACCTATCACCAGGATTGAATTACATCTCATACTGTGCTGCAAGACTAATTCATTTAATAGTCCTATGTAAGTGCAGCCTAGCTGTGGTGTTTTCAGCCTCCTCACACATGGTGGTTTTGAGACTACACACTGAATCACAAACTTTTCTGGTTCATGTTCTGGGCAAGCCTGACAAAGCACCAGCTCAGGCTGCTGTGTGCATTTAGGTCTGCCAGACATTATTTGGATTAGTGGAGCACAAGATGGACAAGTACACATGTTCTTTCTACACCCATCCTCTCAACCCCATGTGGGCAGGAATGAATTCCTTGATCAAGTATCTTCTGGTATGACCACCCTAAATAGACTTCCCTGTTTACTGTCTTCTCCTCATTGTGCAGACACCTTCAATTCTCCCTTCAACTTTGAGAATGGTTAGATCAGAAGCAACAACTCCTCTTGTGGTCTATAATATCCCTGCAGCTGCTTGATGCTCCAGAATACAGAGGAGTATTAAAATAATAAAATCAAAATAATACATTAACTTGTGAAAGGTTCTTCCTCATCAACTCAGAGGAGCCATTACAGGGAGAGAGGTAGGGGAATTGAGCCCAGAGTATACTGTTATCTTCCTATTCCTATGCAAGCAATGAAAAAATCATGACAGTGGAAGAAGAGGTGTAAAGTTCTTTAATCAGGGAGGAAAGGAAGTTCCTTTTACTCTGCACCAACGTGCACATGCACATCTGACTTTATTTTTTGTTAGCACGGACACAGATTTTCTCCATGTTCTGATATGCATTTCCACAATAATAAAGCTGGTTTTGTACCTATTCAGTTCTTATTTTCTAACATTACAGTTGGCTTTGTGACCACGGTGGATGTATTTTTGCACTGCTGGTTTGGTTGGAGCCCTTTCTTTTTTATTTTCCTTCTTCTGATTTGCATAACATGAGCTTTTACATGGCTAGAAATCCTGGCCTTGGTTTTTCCATAGTCCTGAAACTCATAAAGCAAGTTCATGAAGTGAAGATGAAAGCAGAGCTTACGGAGCAGGCCAGTAGATTTCTTCACTGCTGTGCATACTTTCTGCTTGAAGATCAAGAGCTACCAAAGATGTGAGTTGGATCATGAAGGTATCCTAATCCATCTTGGAAGGAATCCTAATTTGCCTCAAAGCTAAATTAGCTCCCTAACACTGTCATGGGGAGACCAGTCACCTAAAGCAGTGGCGTTTTGTTACCCAAGTTATCTCAGCTGCATCAGTCAACAGCTTTGCAATTTTGACATTTGGGAGAAACAGTTGTAAGATTTTAATGAGAGCAGACACTTACCACCCCAAGTAGCTAAATAGGCTAAAAATAACCCTTGTTTTGGTATTCCTAGGTTCCCTGAGTTTAGTGATATGTTTTATTTTCTGTCCATTTGAATACAGGAACTCCCTTGACAGGTTTTTGACAGTGGGGAGTTTTGTTAACAGGAAGGTTCGAGTCAAGTAACATGCCCACTCAGTCCCCTTCTTTAGCTGTCCTCAACAGTATATTGCTCCTATTTTGTTCATAAAATGAGGGCCTACAAAGATTCCAAAGGGCTGACAGGTTCTTCATTGTCCTTTATTTTCAAAATAGAAACATTCCCCACAATTTCTTTTTTCCTATTAATTTATTCTGACTCAAAAAAAAAAAAAAGAGGGGAAAAAAAGAAAACAGCTCTTGCTTTTGTGAAATTTTCTTTTTGAGGTTCTTCACGTGAATTCTCTCACATTCCTTCCTTACTGACTGTGGCCTTATGCCCTTTGCTGAATAAGGTGTTCAGAAGACCATGACGGCCTACAATGGGCTGAGTGTGGTTGAGTTCATGGCAGAGCACAAGCCTTCCTTGCTTGTTCCTTGTTAGAAGTTCTAGTGGCAGTAGCCACTCTGCTGAAGACGTAATCAGTCCTGAGACCAGCAGTTTCTGGGAGGTAAGCACAGACAATTTGCATATCAACTTTGTTCTAGTAGGTTACATGATGAGCAGTTGGGAAGAGTTACATGAAGAAGGAAAACTGATATTCTGATATTAAATTTGCTTCCTTTGCATGAGATGCTTCTTACCTTTTATATGGAAAACACGCCCCCCAAACATTCCTTTCTTATTCCTGTCTGAGGTGCTTCAGACCTGAATTTGCTACAAATGGTCCAGCTGAATGAATCTGGGGATTAGTAAAAACACCCGTTTCATTTGGCAAAACCAAAACTTACTTCTTTGGTGAAATAACGTTCCAGGCAAGTGCCCTCAGCACAGGACTACAGCTGCAGTTTCTCTTGAGGGATGTTGAAAACCAGAGAAGGTGGGCGGAGACCAGCCCTAAAAGACACACTCACCTGAGAGGAAATAAGGAGAACTGCTCTTACTGTTTGGGAAATGGCTAGAGGGAGGACCACTTTTTGTTAGTCCTTATTGTGCTCTTCGGGATGATCTAGGAACATCTGCTGCCCTTGGCATTGATGGTGAGTTAGGCAGAAGAGCCCAGAACTGGCATATGGCATCTGTTCTCGGAGAATAATTATCACAGAGCAGGGAAGACCTGAACTGAAAGTAAGGTTTAGAAGTCTGGCAAATGCCTTTGCTGCTTGCTTTCCACAACACGGCCCTATGCAGTGTGTGTGCACCTCGCAGGGGTTTCTGCATTCTACTCCACTGCTCAGCCAATGTGTGCCCTAGAGTGTCTGCAGGTAGTTTGGAAACTCTTGGAGGTGTCTTGAGCTGGGTTGAGGTATCTAAAGTAATTATGCAGCACTGAAGCATATTTGTGAAGAAGCCATATGATGACTACAGATCAATTTATTTCCCAGTGGTATTGTTATCCTCCAGTCAGCTACAAAATATGAAGCTTTAAGTGGGCAAAAAAACCACTTCTGGACATTTCTGTTGCCTTTTACTTTGGATTTCCTTTCACTAGGTAGGGTCTCTGGGATGAGGCATCCAGAAATACAACATTCCTGGGCTGAGGTGTCTTAGTCATACAGCTAGGTTTATACTAACAAAGCAAACAGTGCCAGCGCCTGTTCTCTGACCAAAAGGCCAGCTGGCCTTGTCTTGACATTTACGTATTATTAAGCTTTCTTTATTTCCAAAATGGGGACTATTTCAAACTGCCTGTTCTGAGCGGTCATTCTCCCATATTAACTTCTGCACTGTGCCAGGAAATTGTTTGGGAAATGCTAGGTGATTTTAAGAAAACTATGCCAGGGACCATTCTTAAAATTTAACCGTGTAACTGATTGAGTTGCAGTGCTCAGAATATTCCCTGGCACTGGTTAATTTATTAGCATAGGTATAGTCATAGAAAAGGTCTATTGTGTCCATAACTGGCAATATGATGCCTTCTTGCTTGCAAGCCAGAACTTATTTTTGGCAGCCAAATTAATCCACAAACTCGTGTCTGTTCTGTTCCTGTGTATTAGAATCACATTTGAGATAGAGATTAAAACAAGAGGGCAAATTAGCAGGCTGTTTATCCATCTTCAGTGTGCACATATTCTGGCTGCCCATTCCATTATTTGAGGTTTGATTTATGTTCTGGAGTTTAGTTGATCTGCACTACTTCATTTTTCATTTTAAAATAGACCCAAGGACCCTGACCCTCTTAAAAAGAAAGAGCATTAGCTTTGTGGTATTGCTGTACAAAAAGTAAACAACCAGTTTTATGAGGAAAATGTCTTCGGGATGCATAACTCTCGCATGCCAAAGCCTGAATGTGGGATGTAGTGTGTGACAAAGACGCAAAATGAGGGACACGCAAAAACTATTCATCTAGTAAATTTAAAATGTGGTGGGACCCAGTCCTGCAGTATAAATAAGTCTTGCTGTAACCTCAAAATTATGATTCTTTATTTCTGATGTAAATGGTTGTCAACGATAAAAGTGTGGTACAGCCACATTTGCGTGGAATGCAGGAATCTGAGTCTAAAATTGGATGTTGGAAAGGAATGTCTAAATATATGTTATATACCTATTCTGTTCTTGTTATTGTTCATGGAAGTCAGTTTAGAAATGGTAACTGATTCTTTTACTTAATATCACATATTTTGGACTGACTCCTCACTATATAAACTGGATATCAACCTGAAATCAACCTGCCAAAGTGCAAATGAGGGACATGTGGGGCTGTTCTGATTTCCACCAGCTGGGAGTTTGGATCTTTTCTTTTCTTTTCTTTTCTTTTCTTTTCTTTTCTTTTCTTTTCTTTTCTTTTCTTTTCTTTTCTTTTCTTTTCTTTTCTTTTCTTTTCTTTTCTTTTCTTTTCTTTTCTTTTCTTTTCTTTTCTTTTCTTTTCTTTTCTTTTCTTTTCTTTTCTTTTCTTTTCTTTTCTTTTCTTTTCTTTTCTTTTCTTTTCTTTTCTTTTCTTTTCTTTTCTTTTCTTTTCTTTTCTTTTCTTTTCTTTTCTTTTCTTTTCTTTTCTTTTCTTTTCTTTTCTTTTCTTTTCTTTTCTTTTCTTTTCTTTTCTTTTCTTTTCTTTTCTTTTCTTTTCTTTTCTTTTCTTTTCTTTTCTTTTCTTTTCTTTTCTTTTCTTTTCTTTTCTTTTCTTTTCTTTTCTTTTCTTTTCTTTTCTTTTCTTTTCTTTTCTTTTCTTTTCTTTTCTTTTCTTTTGTGGTTTTAATTCTCAGAAGCAAGATGCAAATAAAAAATCATAAACAAAATATTACTTTATGCAAAGCTGGTTTAACACTGTTATTCCATTTCATGAATACTACTGTACTTAGTTGCTTTTCTAAAGCAAGCCAATCAACTTGATTACTTTATTTATGTGTCTGAACCCTTGTTGTAAATTGGAACTTGTAAGGAAGTGCTAATGCAGCCTTTGCTGTGAGATAAGAGCGAAAGTGTGGTTAGTGATGTAGCTAACAAGCAATTTCTGCTGGTTTTTTTCCTATGTATATGGATTAAAATCCATAAGATATGATAGTAATGACCTGTTTCTAATCCAGACAGACTTTATAGCTGAGTAACACCTTTGACTTCAGTGAAATAATTCCTGCATTAATCTGATGCAAATGAGAAGAGAATCAGGCCTCAAATGCTGCAGTTCCAATGAAAGCCTTCTCCCTGATCCTGTCTCTGACCTCCCATACTTTATCTTCCAAAGATCAGCTTTGTGGTGTTAATTATGGGGTAAGTAAGCAGTTACTTCCTAGAGCAAATCAGCAAAAGTCCAGGTTTGCTCTAGAGGTCCCAAAGATCAGAGCTCTGTGTTTCTTCAGGTTTCAATTTACCAGGCTCAAAACACTTAAAAGCGCAAGGAGGAGAGGCTGGGGAGTGATCGGTTTACAAGTGACCTGGGAGTTCACAGTCTCCATCCCGTGAAATTACAGCCCATATAATAGGTCTTGTGCAGACAAAACCGCAACAAATTAACTCTAGCATCTTTGTTTGGAGGAGAAAAACACCTCTGCTTTATCAGCAATTCCCAGGTTGTCCTTCATTGTAGTGCCAAACTCCTTTTTCCAGGGGGAATGTTTTGGACATGACACACACTTCACTATTCCGCCAAGAAGGCGAACAGCATTTGACAGTAGTAGGACTAGGTTTAAATCAAAACTAATGCCCCAGCCTTTCAAATGCTAACAGGCACCAAGGACTTCTGTCACAACTGTAGTTACACTGAATTTTGTCACTCTCTGGCTGTTACCACTCAGCTGAGTTCCTACCAAATTTTCATTGTTGCAGAATTCTTCTGTGACTGGTATGAATTTAATGGCATGTAGAAGTGTTTAAAAGACTTGGTTTATAGCGGGCAGTGTGTTTTGTCATTACATGTTATCCAATGTGCTTGATGACACTTTATAGGTGGGTCTGGAAATGTATATGTGTCTATACTCTGTTGACCTCCACCAAAACCATGAGCATAATGAGTCACCGTATCTAATGGAAATTAACAAAGACGGATAAGAAGCATTGTCCTGTAACAAGAAGAATGTGCTTAGAAAGGATAGTGTTACCTGCAAAAGTAGTGAAATTTTTGTTAAGATATTTTAGAAGATGTGTTCTCAAGTCATGTTCATTTTTTCTACTCCCTAACAAAGGGAATTTTTTTTCTTTTCAGATGTCAAGACTGAAAAAGATTCACAGATTTCACTGTGAAATCTGCCAACTTTGTAAAAATGGACAATTGTAATTCCAGTTTTTGAAAATTTACTTTTAGTTCCAGCACTGAATCCTATCATTCCTTTTCAAAAATCTTGCCTTTGCATCTAGAGTGTACTGCAAAAACCCTGAAGTTAGACTGCAAGTCCAGAACCAAAGTTGTTAAATTCATCTGTTGAAGAAGAATGCATTCACTGGTGTATATAATCTGCAGCAGAGAATTTAAACAAAGACCCTGGAGATGGAAGCACATTACCTTCTCTGAGATTAGCAGTTATTTCTAGGCCCTCACCTACTTGTGCAATTTCCTTGGCAGGGTTCCAGAGGATAACTTCTCTCCATATAAAAATACCATATAGATAACATTAGGAATATGTTTCAGTGGAGTTCTGTGCTTGAGACAAAATGTTGCCTGATCCTTCTGAGTATTTAGGGAATAAAAAAGAAACTAGCTTGTATTTAGAAATTCATCAGGGCCCAAAAGGACCCAGAGGGGTATGAGTGTTGCTGCATTTATGTTCTCTGAATGTACATCATTCTGTAAAAGCAAGGAGGAGAGCAGAAGGCAGTGAGATGCACAAGGGAGAAATAAGCTACCCTTTATATGCATGCACTGAGAACCAGAAACATCTAGGAAATACTGACCACTACTGTGTAGGTGCAGTGCACACGCTTAGCTCAAACCAATCAATTATTACAATTGTCTATTTTGCACTCCAGAGTTTTAAGCAGAGAAGTTGGATGGTCACTTATGTGGTTCCTGTGACTTCTTAGTATCTGCATGTGTGGAGGCTGAGGAATATGCACGCTCACAAAAGACCCAAAGCCACTGGAGGAATGCTTAAGGTTGTGCTTGGACACGCACAAGAGCCATCTGCAAAGCTGTG
Organism: Eurypyga helias; assembly: GCF_000690775.1. Classification (NCBI taxonomy): domain Eukaryota; kingdom Metazoa; phylum Chordata; class Aves; order Eurypygiformes; family Eurypygidae; genus Eurypyga; species Eurypyga helias. The sequence continues at coordinate 14,366 of NW_010244192.1, forward strand.
CAGAGGGCTTCTACACAGGCAGCCCCTGCCTGCCTACTGGAGATGTTTAGAGTCGGGGTAGGGGAGAAAAACTTTGGTAATGAAACCAGAACAGAGTACTTCTGACATGACAGTCATTCAATGCCTCAGCTAATTAGGGACAGAACACGGATGGCAGAGTTCACTTTTGGGCAGAGTAGAAGAATGGCACAAGATATTTTGGGAAATCAAACAGTAATCAATCCAGCAGAAGACATACTATGTTGGAGACAAATGGAACTAAGAAAACTTTTCATATGACAGGATTATAATAACTGTAGACTCCATGGTGGAACAACACAAGGAGAAGATTATATTTTGCTTTACAATACTTGCAACATGGGCTGAATGCTATGAACTGATCGCTACTGTGTAAGGCTTAGCGTGCAGGCCATAGTGAAGAGCCCTCCCACCAGCTGAGCACAGCACTGCAGATCTCCCTTTGGCTCCTTGGTGCCTGAAGAGGCCATTTCTGCAAAGAACTTCTGCTGGGAGATGGTTAGAAGTAGTTTCTCAAACTGCCGGATTTCATTTCAGCCTGCAGGCCTGAGTATCACATGCTGTCTCATCGTGGACCTTAGCAGCCCCAAGAACTTAAAAACCTGCCATTGAGAGAATTGCAACCTTGTTTTAGGGCTGTAAATTTTTGCACTGTAGGTAAGTTAGAGTTCAGATCCAGAAACCTGACCTGAGCTTGACATGCAATATAAATGTATCCTATGATGGGTTTATTACATCCTGAAGTCTGTTGTTGTGGATCCAGACTGCAGACTTTTTAGCTGCATCTTAAGGTTCATTTTTACCAGCAAGTTAAACAAGGCACAGACACAGACACTAAAACTCCATTATCTGCAATGTTAAATGGTGCCTGCCTGATTTTGACTAGATAACTAGCGCTCTCCCTGATGATTCCCAGGTGTGGCTTGGGGATAATGTATGGGATGAAGATACTAGCAACAAAAAGTCTCAATGTGGCTTTATTTTGGAGGTGAAGAGAATTTAATACTATGGAGATAACCACATCATACTACTCTAGCTTCAGAGCCACAACGTTATTTATAGTATTATAGAATCATAAAATCATAGAATAATTTACATTGAAAAAGACCTTTAATTTTATCAAGTCTAACCATTAACTTAATATTGCCAATCCCACCACTAAACCATGTCCCTAAGCACCTTATCTACACATCTTTTAAATACCTCCAGGGATAGGGACTCAGCCACTTCCCTGGGCAGGCTGTTCCAATGCCTGACAACTGTTTCAGTGAAGAAAGTTTTCCTAATATTCAATCTAAACCTCCCCTGGCACAACTTGAGGCTGTTTCCTCTTGTCCTATCACTTGTTACTTGGGAGAAGAGACCAACCCTCACCTTTCTGTAACCTCCTTTAGGAAGTTGTAAAGAGCAATAACATCTCCCTTGAGAGATACCTTCTCCAAACCAAACACCACCAGTTACCTTAGATGCTCCTCATAGGACTTGTGCTCTAGACCCTTCACCACCTTCAAACATGCTCTCCTTCACCTCTTTGAACATGCCCCAGCACTTCAGTGTGTGTGAGGAGCCCAGAACTGAACACTGGTGCTGCCTCACCAGTGTCCAGTACAGGGGGACAATCACTACCCTTGTCCTGGTGGTCATCACAGGATGTTGTTGGCCTTTTGGCCACCTGGACACATTGCTGGCTCATATTCAACTACTGTGGACCAACATGCCCAGGTCATTTTCTGCAGGCAGCTTTGCAGCCACTTATCCCCAAGAATTACAGAAGGTTGTGCAGGACCCTGCACTTGGCCTTGTTGAACCTATACAGTTGACCTCAGCCCACTGATCCAGCCTGTCCAATCCCTCTGTAGAACCTTCCTACTCTCAAGCCGATCAACACTTCCTCCCAGCTTGTCATCTGCAAACTTACTGAGGGTGCACTGGATCCCTTCATCCAACTCATTGATAAAGATACTAAAGAGAACTGACCCTAATACTGAGCCCTGGAGAACACCACTTGTGACTGGCCACCAGCTGGATTTAGCTTCATTCACCACAACTCCTTGGGCCTGGCCATCCATCCAGTTGTTTACCCAGCAAAGAGTACACCCATCCAAGCCATGAGAAGCCAGCTTCTCCAGGGGAATGCTGTGGGAAATGTCAAAAGTTTAAGATAGACAACATCCACAGCCTTTCCCTCATCCACAACAAGGGTGACCTTGTCACAGAAGAAGATCAGGTTAGTCAAGTAGGACCTGTCTTTCGTAAACCCATGCTGGCTGGGCCTGTTCACCTGGTTGTTCTGTGCATGTCACGTGGTGGCATTCAAGATGATTGGCTCCATAACCTTCCCCAGAATCGAGGTCAGACTGACAAGCCGGTAGTTCCCCAATCCTTCTTCTGGCCTTCCTTGTAGATAGACATCTCATTTGCTAACCTTTAGTCAACTAGGACCTCCCCAGTTAGCCAGGACTGCTGATAAATGGTTGAAATTGGAAATAAATACCATATCCCTCAGTACCCTTGGGTGGATCTCGTCTGGCCCCATAGACTTGTGTGTGTCTAATTGGTGCAGAAGGTTGCTAACTGTTTCCCCTTTCATTTATAGCGGCTCCATTCTACTCCTAATCCCTGTCTTCCCACTCAGGGTTCTGGGTACACAGAGAACAACTGGTCTTATTGTTAAAGTTTGAGGCAAAGAAGGCATTAATTACCTCAGCCTTTTCCTCATCCTTTGTCACTATGCTTCCCTCCACATCCAATATAGGATGGAGATTCTCTTTAGATGTTCTTTTGTTGTTAATGTATTTATAGAAACATTATTACTGTCTTTTAAAGCAGTAGCCAGATTAAGTTCTAGTTGGGCTTTGGCTCTTCTAATTTTCTCCCTACATAATCTCATGACACCCTTGTAGTCCTCCTGAGTCACCTGCCCCTTCTTTCAAAGGTCACAAACTCTTCTGTTTTTCCTTAGTTCAGCCAAACCTCTCTGTTCAGCCAGGGTGGTTGTCTTCCCTGCCATCTCGTTTTTCATTTTAAGATTTCCTTTTTGAGGAATGTCCTGCCTTCCGGGGCTCCTTTACCCCTCTGGACTGCCCCTCAAGGACTTTGTCAACCAGTCTCCTAAACAGGCCAATGTCAGCCGTCCAGAATTGGACTTTCAGAATTGAACAAGTTACTGGTTCTGCTGACTACTCTCCTTACTTCTTCAAGAATAGAAAACTCTATCATTTCGTGATCGCTATGCCCAAGAAAGCCTCCAACCATCACATTCCCACAAATCTTTCTCTGTTCGCAAACAACAGGTCCAGCAGATGCCTTCCCTTGTTGGCTCACTCACCGTGTCAGAAAGTTCTCTTCCACACACTCCAGGAACCTCTGAGACTGTTTCCTCTCTGTTACATTGTTTTTCTAGAAGATATCTGGCAAGTTGAAGTCCCCCATGATAACAAGAGCTACTACTTTTGAGACTTCTCCCAGATGCTTTTGTCTGTGTTTTCATACTGGTTGGGTGCTCTATAACAGACTCCCATCATGATATCTGTCTTTTTGGCCTTCTCCCTAATTCTTACCTATAAACACCCAACCCTATTGTAACCATCATTAAGCTCTAGGCGGTCAAAACTCTTCCTGATATACAGGGTTACCCCACTGTCGCTCCTTGCTTGCCTATCTTTTCTGAAGAGTTTATAGCCATCCAGTTGTGCGAGTCATCCTACCATGCTTCCGTGACGGCAACTATATCACAGTTTTCCTGCTGCACAATGGCTTCCAGGTCCTGTTTGTTGCCCATGCTATGTGTATTGGTGTAGATGCACTTCTGATCCCACCACCATTCTGGGGGGCAAAAGCCCTAAGTCCTCTGTGACCATTCTCTGGTGTTTCTGTGGTTTCTAACACATCAATAGCCCTTGCATCTTTGCTGCTGCATGGACCTCTTCTCTACCTCCAGTGAGACGGCAAAAAAAAAAGAACCTCACTAGCACACAATCCCTCAATCACTGACATGCTGGCCCCAGGCTTATCTTCAGCAAGACTTATTTTATACTTTTTCCCCTTTAAAGCTGGTTTGAAGCTCTTTCAATGAGCCCTGCTAACTCCTATGCAAAGATCCTTTTCCCTCTTTGAGACACCATATACCTCACCTGTTGCCAGCAGGCCTGGTGTTTTGTACGCTTACCCATGATCAAAAACCCAAAATCGTGCCAGTGGCATTAGGCTTGGAGTCAAGTATTGATCTGTTGGATCCTTCTGTTTCTTCCCTCACCATTCCCTGCAACTGAAAGGATGGAGGAGATCACTACTTATGCTCCTGATTCCTTCACCAGTTGTCCCAAGGCTGTGAAGTCCCTCATGATTGCCCTTGGACTTTTTGTTGCAACTTCATCACTGGCTACCTGAAAAATCAATAATGGATAGTAATGTGAGGGCTGGACCAGGGTATGAAGCCTCTTCACATCCTTAACCCAGGCCCTAGGGACACAGCAGATTTCCCTAAGAAGGAGGTCCAGTCTGCATACTGGGACTTCTGTTTTAGAATTCTAGTATAGATGCATGCTTTGAAGGGAAATACAAGAACTATGATTCTTACTTAGTTTAGACCCTCAGCTGATGAAGAAGTTGTCTTCTCACTTGGGAAAAAATGGAAAGCATCTCTGTGGAAAGGGTGCAAGGAATGTTTCTGTACCTACATGCTCTAAGGCAAACACTGCATTGGAAATGTACAAAACAACAGTATGATGTGGATGTTTGCATGGAAAAGTCTAGACAGAGTTACTGCCTGGTAGCTGCCCAAGAAAAATTCTCTGAGCATCCCAAAAGCTGATTGCAAGGGTGGGTGTGTATTAAATGCCATTTACTATATAGGTTGACAAGAGAAGCTGTGGATGCCCCATCCCTGGCTGTCTTCAAGGCCAGGCTGGATGAGGCCTTGATCAACCTGGACTAGTGGAAGGTTCCCCTGCCCATGGCAGGGGGGTTGGAACTAGATGATCTTTAAGGTCCCTTCCAACCCAAACCATTCTATGACTCTATGATTCTATGATTCCTAATAAATTGTACATCATATGATCTTGATGTAACACTTTTCATTGGAAAATCCTGAAAATATTTAGCTGTGCTCTGTGCTTCATCAAAAAGAGACATCAAGGATCTTGAAGAGAAAAAGAGTGAACGAAGGTGTGTAAATACATGATAATCCTTTATAAAATACCATATTTCTGCCTAATAAGGCCTGCAGTCATCAGAGCTTCAGATCCTCCAGCTGTTATTACTAGGAACTAAGCTCCCACAAATCATTAAAATTGGGTTTGCCTATAACATCCTTTTAGTACCTCACTCCAGCCACAGCAATATATAGAGCTGAAAGAGACATTCTGGAACATTGACTCCAGAACTGGAAAAATGCACTGTAGAGTTACAAAACTCCAAGACCCTTCTTAACAGTGTTCATGTTTCAGTCTTCAACCCTGCCAGTATAGCAATGTTTCAAATCTTTGTTCTTCTATTGGTTCCAAAATTCCCACTTCCAGACTGCATTTATTTCCAGCAGGTTTCCACCCATTCGTTCCATTATCCTTAACTTTTCTGCTGGCTGCTAATGTCCCTAAATTGTTTCTAATCCACAGACATATCACTTCACAAGAGCATCATTTCCACATGGTCTTTGAAATCTATTAGCTGCCTCCTCTCCTCTTTTGAAACTGAAACAAAGTGCTGGTGCATATGTTCAAGACCCTTCCTTGGCTACTTCCTGTCTTCTTATCTACAGTATTTTGCTTTTTATAGTTAACTTTTGCAATCAATGAACACTAATGTCCATTCTCTCAAATGGGTTATATCTTTATGCACCACTGGCCCTCATAAGGAGCAAGAACAGATACTTCAAGCCACAAGTTGGCTTTTCAGTCAAATAACCAACATCCCTCAGAAGACATATGCATCTGTGTGGGTTAGGAATTTAATAATATATACCAGTCTACCAAGAAGGGGTAACTCAAGAGAACACAGTACAACCTGTCCTTTCAGAACTGTTGGCAGCAAAAGAACAAAAATAATCTCTGCCTTCTTCAGTGAAATGATTATAATCAGAAAACAAGACAGAGAATAAAGTCTTCTGCTACTTGTGTAACTCCTTCTCCAACAATTCTGATTCTGTGCAAGACCTTGACTCATAATCGGCACAGAAGGTCTACTCAAATCTGAATATGTGCTTAGGTTAAGAAAAAGAAAATGAATGTATTGACACTTCAAAGACAAGCACTTCTTTTTTTTTTTTTTAAATACTACATGGCTTCAATTTTCACAATTTTTAACAGATAGCTGCTATAATAATTTATGCAAAGTTTGGAGAGTTTTCTAGCTGCTTTGCAGCTCTTCTCAACCTGTCTGTGCTTGTAGTGTAATCATAATATTCTTTGTCATAAACATGCAGAAAATAAAGCTAAAGAATCCTTAGTAAAATGTTCTTGCATCAATTTAGCAGTTTTAGTTTTTCTTTAAAATGTATGAACATTCTCATTTTGTTGCAGAAAAAAAATCTTACATATCTTTATTTTGACATGCAAATATTTGAAATAAAAATGTTTCAATGCAGCTGTCAAACACTTACTAAAAATATTAGTTCAGGTTACATGTATTTAGGGCATTGGAAACATGGGAAAGGAGAACAGAGTAGAGAAAGAACATTTTAATTGTAAACTAGTGGTATAGAAATTTTTAAACAATAATAATGAGATCCAGGATATAGACATCTTGAATTCTGCAACCTCTATTAAACAAAGTACAGCCAGACGCAACAGTTAAAAATACGTAACCACACAAGTTCCCCATTTGCCCTCTTTTATTTGCTCTGTGTTTTCAATTTGTAATGACAATTTTGTATCAGAACAATAAACCAAGAGGATCATCTTTCTTTTGCCAGCTGTGACCCAAATGACTAGATTTGACTGTCCCGTGAATGGAAACTGACAAATGAGACTTCAAAAGACTTCCCATTGCCAAGTTTAACAAAATTCTGCTATCTTTTAACCAAATATTTATGTATTACATGACTGTGTTTTATTATATTTATGTATTACATGGCTGTGTCCTATTAAATTTAAGTCTTCTCTGATCAGTGATACTGTCTTTCAGTGTCATTTGTAATATTTGGTTTCAATTAATATATATGGAACTGAAAGAAATGCACAAAAGCTTGTTTATTTTCTAGCAGTTGAGGGTAACCGATTAAATCATTGCACATGGCATGCTCCCCATCCCCTGTTTACTGTACAAAGCAGCTGACAGGCCGCACCTGTCAGCCTAGGAGAGAATCTCATAAAGCTGCCAGTAAAACAGAATACACATCTGCTAATAAATTCTTGTCATCATATCCTAATCAAACAACAATATGTCGTTTATGGCTTTGCTAATAAAGGGTTTGAAATGTCTTCTTGTAAACTTGATTTTATCAATGCCAACCCGTACGACCAGTTTTTATTTACTCCTCTGCTCAGTGGTAAGGTCTGCAGTGAAACAGCAGAAACAGAGGAAAAGGGGAATGAAAATTGGTCATTAAGAAGATAAAAAGAAGCCATTCTTTTATTAATTTCTTTGTCCAATAATGGGACTGCTTCACAGCTCTGCTTGCCAGTCATTCTCTCTCTGACTCCAGCCACTGTGTGTGGATACTTTCAAATTGCTTCCGATGGGCAATTTTCTAACAGCACCCACTGCAAAATCTAGAGCATGATTTACAACTGGCGTTTCAAGGTGGTCATGTCCAACTGTTGGTTGGATGACTGGAGCTTAAAATATCAGGCAAATAAGGATGGAGGATGTTTTATAGCTAGGGTAAAAGAACAAGGATGCTGGCATGATTCTGGCTTGAAGGTTTGATGCTGAACATAATCTTTTCACAGAACTGCCAACTGATGGTAACTAAGAGTGGGTATAACCAAAACAACGATATTTGACAGTGAAATGAGCATTTGTGAGACAGATTTTGCTGTTCAGGTTGGAATAGTTCTCATCCAGGATGATTCTTCTTCTGACTGATCTTCTTTCTAGACAAAAGTTCTTTCCTCTACATAAGCCAGTGTTATTTTAATGTGTCAGCGTGGTCTGGAAAGCAGTGGATGTGGTCAGCCTCGACTTCAGCAAAGCTTTTGACATGGTCTCCCATGGCATCCTCGTAGACAAGCTTGGGAAGTGTGGACTGGACCATTGGGAGGTGAGGTGGATTGGGAACTGGCTGAAGGAAAGAGCTCAGAGTGTTGTGGTCAATGGGGCAGAGTTAAAAACTAGTGCTTCCTTTTTCTTTGCAGTCCCAAAGTTCTCCAGCAAGTGCCTACCAGTTTGTTCTTTGCTCTGATTACTTATGCTATCCTACACCTCAGAAAGTTGTTTCGCCATGAGATAATATCTTTCACACTGATCTGGCAAAATGTCACCTTTACCGTACCTCTGTGCCTTTTCAGTTTTTCTAAATATATATTGTACTATTTTGTAGCCAGCTCCTGCAATTCTGTTTCATTAACTACAGACACACATCGATTTTAACCTTCTTCTTTACCTCTTGTGCTACTATTCCGTTGCTTCCTATGGGAACAATGCTACATTTATGTATCCAAATTAAAGCTCCTCTTCATTGTCTTCCTCATCTTTCTCTCTCAAAGGTGTCCTAAAAAGTGTTGCAAGTTTTGAATTCAGGAGCTGGATGCAAGTGCCACCTCTCCATCACTTTTCACAGCCCTTTGCTGCTCCAGGAGCCCCTACCCACAATTCCTTCTCACTATACCTCACTCATACCCAATGTCTTAACTTTTTTGGCACCATGAGTTAAACAACATGATTCTGTCAAGCTGAATTTGCTCTCTTT